>NW_007577938.1:542805-556309 GCF_000690725.1 Stegastes partitus | reverse complement strand
CAGATGTGCAGATATGGGCGCTGGCAGCGGGCAGGAAAAGTGACGGGGTACAAAAACAGTGAGATTAGCTGAGCTGGACTTGGCGGCTGCTGGCTCAGCAGGGCTGCAGGTGTGGCAGTGACTGACTGACCCAGCCGCTGCTGCAGCTGTGAAAATACCGAGACGGTCGAACACCTTCGCACACATTCAGCTCCTTCTGACTGTACTTTCAGGGAGCCGGCGTTCGTTCACAGCATTCGTTCCCTTCGCTGCACGTCTGACCTCTGACCTTTAGCCCGACCTTGTCCTTATTATAAGCTTGACCCTGAACACAAGCACTAAAATAGCTTCTAAACGAACGGACACATTAACTGTTCGGTCTCTGGAGGATAATATTCAAAGTTAAGACTTTTGTCACACTGATGGCGACCGTTAAAGTATAATTTGAATGTTATTGAGCAAACCTCCCGCTGATAGCAGGATTTTTTTCAAAAATAAAAAACCTAAAATGCACTTTTTCACATTATGATGCACAACAGAGAACATTTTATAGGTTGTAAAGAACTGAAAGTGGTCATTTGTTGAATTTGCAGCATTCGGAGGTCATATTTATTGAAACCAAAAACATCTTCACAGGTCAAGTTGTGTTTTAACATAGGACCCCTTATTTAAGAGCAGCTTCACGATTCTTGCATCCATCAAACTTGTGAGTTTTTGGAGAGTTTCTGCTTGAATTTCTTTGCAGGATGTCAGACTAGCCCCCCAGAGCTGCTGTTTGGATGTGAACAGCCTCCCACCCTCATAGATCTTTTTCTTGAGGATGCTCCAAAGGTTCTCAGTAGGGTTGAGGTCAGGGGAGGATGGGGGGCACGCCATGAGTTATTCTGGTTGTTTAATCGTAGCAACTGGACCTGCTTGAGTTCCCTGAAGACGTTCCACCTCTCATCCAAGAGGCTTCATCAGCTCTGACTGACTAGTTGGGAGTTCCAGATACTGATATCCTAAAGGAGCCATTACCACCTGAGTTTCGGTTTCAGCTGGGGGTTTGTTGCTCCTCCCCCTCGTTATGTGAGTCGTTAGTTCTCCCCCTGACACAATGGGGTTCATTAGGGTCTTTGTGGCTTGGTGTGGATGTGAGTTTATCTTCCTGGGGAGAGATCTTAGGACTGAGTTGTAAACAGGTGAGAGGTGATGCCTCAGACCTCCACTTCTGCTGAGGGATGGTCTTTCCAGTTTGACATAGATGGCTTCTTTCCCTCCTCTCTCAAACCATCTGTCCTCCCTGCAGGCTAACATCTGTATGTTGTTGTCTTCCAATGAGTGTCCTTTGTCCTTGAGGTGCAGGTGGACTGCTGAGTCCTGTCCTGAGGAGGTGGCTCTTCTGTGCTGAACCATGTGCTTGTGGAGCGGTTGTTTAGTCTCCCCGATGAATGGACTGCATACACCACGTTGCTTTGCTTGTGTCTCGGTGTCTTGTCCTTAGGGTGAACCAGTTTCTTTCTCAGGGTGTTGGTGGGTTTCAAGTGTACTGGATTGTTGTGTTTGTTGAAAATCCTCCTGACGATCCTCTACAAAACCCAGAGGAGATAGAGGGGGAAAAAAAGACCAAGACAGGAAACAACATAGTCATCCCCTATGTTGCAGGGGTTTCTGAAAAGCTCAGGAGGATTTTCAGCACCTTCAGGGACCCTAAAGGGGCCGACCAGCTCTCTCCCCATGATTCCAGCCCTAAACTTGACTCCACCACCTCCTTGCTGATGTTGCAGCCTTGTTGGGACATGGTGGCTGTCCACCAGGCATCCACTACTCCATCCATCTGCACCACTCAGGGTTGCACGGCACTGAAAATGAGTCTTCATGTATTTCCGGGCGCACTGCAGCCGTTTCTGCTTGTGAGCACTGGTTAGGGGCAGCCCAATAGAAGGTGTATGCATCACTGCAAGCCTCTGGAGGATCCTACACCTCGATGCTCACGGGACTCCAGAGGCACCAGCAGCTTCACATACCTGTTTGCTGCTTTGTGAAGGCATTTTAGCAGCTGCTGTCTTAATCCGATGTAGTTGTCTGGCACGAACCTGCTCTGAATCAGGTACAAATCTCTGAACAGCACGATGATCACGCTTCAGTTTTCGTGAAATATCCAATCTGTCCAAGGCATTTAACTATTTCACGCTTTTCGACAGCAGAGAGGTCCTTTTTCTTTCTCATGTTGCTTGAAAACGGTGGTCTGCGTAATCATGTGGAACGTCCTTCTTCAGTAGTTTTTCCTTTAATTGGGCTCACCTGGCAAACTAATTATCACAGAAGTCTGAGATTGATCTCCAAAGAGCCCTGAGACACATCCGTGGGTTTAACTGAAAAACAAGAAATGTAATCTTTATGACACCTACATATATTTTGCATAATAATTTGGAACGCGGTGAAAATCCTGCACTGCAGCTTTAAGACTGAAAAACAAAACAAGAACCAGCTGTATATCTAAAAATACATCTTTGTTATTTTAATATTAATCATTAAGCTTGTGACCCCCAAATTGCTCTTAATACGCGTGTGTGGAGGAAAAATGTTGGTTTGGACGACAAAGTAATGAAAATATCCAAAAGCAACTTTTTGTTTTGGTTGTCGCCGTTCGGAGAGGCCCTGACCTGGACCTGAACTCCCAGAAGAGTTGAAGGCAGCTCTGCGGCGGCACGCTGAGCCCCGCTCACACTTCGTATATTCACATCTCCTCCAGAAATAGCCGACAGAATCTCCTGCAACGTTTAATGTGTGATTTAAAGTCAGACTCTCCGACTGCTTCATTAACATGAAACAAAGCTGCAGAATGGGATTAGATTCCTGCGCCGCTCCACCCGTCTGCTGTGACTCAGCCGCACAAACACAAACCGCTGCCGTGTCATTACCACACTGCTGCGACTCCATAAAACGGGCAGTAAATAGAGTCAGGCCTCCCAATTAGCGCCGCTCACTTTCTCTGCTCTTTCATCTTCCTTCTTTCTCATCTCCGTCCTGCTTTCATCCTTCAGCTCTCTTTCCTTTCCTTCCCTCCTTACCTGTTTGTGTCTCGTCTGCTCAGTTCCCCCCCCCCCTCTTTTTTCCGCCTTCTTCTATTCTTGTGTGTTTTTGTCTTCGCCGTCTGTTTTATTCGTTGGATTTTAACCATTAAGCAGCAGAATTTATGACCTCTGTGCTCAGGAAAATAACAGTTCTTCCATCACCAATTAAAGAACGTCTGTGTTTAGTGGATAGTTTTTCATCCATTTTATGTGCACTGTAAAAAAAAAAGATGGAAGAAAATATGAAAATGAAGTTAAATGGTGAAATTCTATCATCAAAAATCATAAAAACATTGGAAATAATGTCAAATATCTGTAAAATTATCGTGTTCACAGATTGAAATGCAGTGAAAGAGTTTAATTTTAGACATTGTAGAAAAAATAAATAGTATTTGTAAAAATACAAATTTATAATTTGGACATGACTTACATTTTTTTCCCCCTTTTTTTCAAAAATGAAAATGTAAACTAATCCTTTTTTCTATGGTTTTAATAGTTATTACCTGCAATTTAACAAAACAGTGAAACTCTTGTAAATGACAGTAAATTGTTTAATAGATTTATTTTGTTTACTGTAAAAATGTCAATCAACACTTAAAAAAAATTCTACTAGATATTAATGATAATGCCATTTAAATAATGACAAACGATTTTACTAGATATTAGCTGTAATTTAACAAAACAGGAAAAATCTGTAACATAGTTAAACAGTAATTTACCATTTCCAATATATTTTAATATACATAATTTTCTTTTTAATAACAGCAACAATCTGTAAGACAATGACATTTTTGGCTGATGTAGGTACAATAACAATGGTGAAATTTTACATTTTTGCCCTTTTTTCAAACATTAACATGTAAATTAATCCTTTTTTTCCCCGTGGTTTTAATTGTTGTTACCTGTCATTTAGCAAACCTTGTAGAAACAGTAAATTCTTCAAAAGATTACAGTTAAAAACTGTTTTGTAGTTTGGTTTGTTAAAGCACTAAAGGTGTTTTTTTTTTTTTGTAAAAATGTGAATTTGTACTTTTTTCTTTGATTCTACTTGATATTATCAGTATTGTCATTGAAATAATGACAAATATCTCAAAAGATATTTTTTGTATTTTTACTAGATATTATCTGTAATTTAACAAAACAGGGAAAACCTTGTAAATAACATGAAATTGTTCAAAAGATTAGGGTTTTTTTTTACTTTATAAAATGTGATTTAATACTTTTTTCTTTGATTCTGCGAGATATTAGCGATGTTATCATCATTCAAATAATGACAAATACCTGTAATATAAAGACTTTTTGTATTTTTATTAGATATTATCTGTAATTTAACAAAACAGGGAAAACCTTGTAAATAACATGAAATTGTTCAAAAGATTAGTGTTTTTTTTTATTTTATAAAATGTCATTTAATACTTTTTTCTTTGATTCTGCGAGATATTAGCGATGTTATCATCATTTAAATAATGACAAATATCTGGAATATAAAGACTTTTTGTATTTTTATTAGATATTATCTGTAATTTAACAAAACTGTGAACATCTGTAAAATAGTTAAACAGTTATTGACCATTTCCAATCCTTAACATACATAATTTTCTTTCAAATAATAGCAGATATCTGTAAAACAATGACATTTTTTGCTGATTTAAGTGTCATAACAGTGGTGTAATTTTACAGTTTGGGCCTTTTTTAAAGGATCTTTTTTTCTGTGACTTTACTCGATGTTATTTTTAATTTAACAAAACGGTAAATTACTTTTTTTTTCTTTTTTTCTTTTTTACAGTGTAGCTCTTTAAAGTTCTACTTTTAAACTACTACTTTTTCTAGCATATAATTAGAGCTCCAACTAATGATCATTCTAATTATCAATGAAACACTTGGTTGGTAAAACATCAGAAAACGAGGAGAAACACCAAACACAGTTTCCCAAACTGGCCTTTTTAACGCCCACCAGGTGGATCCATGAAGAACTTTTGACTTGGTTCTTTTGCTAGTATTCTGTTGAGCACCGTTTGTGTTGCGTCAAGGAACCGTGATGGTTCTCTGAGGAACCTTTGGAGGTTCCTGGATGAACCCGTTTTAACATGTTTCTTCTCCAGGATCCCTGTGAAGAGCCCTGTTTGGTTCCAGCTGGTACTTTTGTTCTTCTGGGTGTGATTCATAATGTTTGGCTTCGTTTCTCTGCTCCTCTGTGGCTCTTCTGTTTGTCTTTCAGGTCTTTTCTCATCTCCATCCTCCTGTATTTGTTCCTTCTCCTGCGTTTCACCTCCTCTGCTGCCTCCTGTGTAATTTGCAGGCTGCTGAGGGGGAAACGGTTGTTTTTAACTCTGAGTTTCTTGCGGCTGACCACGACGTTATATTTAGTCCGGGGCTGGAGTTGGGCCTGACGATGACTGAGCTCCCCCCGGCTCGCTGCGCTGTCGGTCTGAGGCTAACCAGCCGCTGAATGCCGGAGCAGGTCCTGCTGAGAGCAGGTTTCCTGCAGACGAACAGGGCGCGGCTCGGCCCTGCTCGACTGTTTGTCATTTAGGTTTCCCCTCTGACTCGCAGTGCAGCCGGATGGGAATGCACACATGCGGTCAGTGACACATGCGAGCTGCATGCGATGACCAGTCGGGTCAGCGAGCGGCAGCGAGTCGACACGACCGGTGGAGCTGAGGAGAGTCCAGCTTTAGTGTTTTTCCAGCTTCTCATTTTCTCACAGGAGCCCTCGGTGATGTATATTATCTCACCGGAGAGGTTTGTTTGACATCTTTGGAAACCAAGTGACCAGATCCTGATCCGTTTCCCACCTCTCACTCATCTCATAATTAGATTTTCTTTTTCTTCTCCTTCGTCTTAACCTTCTGAACCCCAAACTGTTTCTAGGTGTTTTTTTTCATCGCTCCTGTCCTGTTTTTCTTCACAATTTTTCACAAGTCCTGCACCTCTACAGAAACAGAGCAATCATGGCTGCAAGCAGAAATAACTCAAAAACATACTCTATGCAGAACAGAACAAAAATTAATCTTCAAAAAAACCTTAAATCAACACATGCTACATTTCTCCAGCTGCCCCCAGCTGTAACCAATTTTGGAGAAAAAAACCCACGATGGCTCTACATATTCTAGATATTTTACTGCTTTTATTATCTAATTTGTCTTCATACTCTTATCTCCTGTCTGCTTTGCATGAACACAGCCTGCAGTTCAGCCTAATTTAGCCAAAAAAAAGTCCCCTGATTTTTTTTTTAGTCACATGATTATTGGTTACAGCTGAGCCACGAACACGTCTTTTTAACTGTCAATTTTATATGTATTTTATAATCCTATTAGTTCAACCATTTGTTTTAGATAGCTCTATAACAGTAGACACGTATTTGATGAATTTTTCCTGTTCATTTTCCCCGTCACCCATTAATAGTTTGAGGACTGTTGGAAGTTGAAAATCAAATTATTTTTTCTGTTTTTCTGTTTTTTTGTCATGTGACTGCTGGTCACAGCTGAGTCAGTCGTACCTTTATGGTTGTGATAAACAGAGCAAAATTTTTAGTTTTTTTTACAGAATCTGGTCAAAGTGAGCGATTTTTTTTTTTTTTTACCAAATTCATAAAGAAGACACAAGAAATAAAGCAGTTTTGATGAAATATCACATTTTTAAGGTAATGTTTGGGCCACTGGGAGTTGAAAATACGATAATTCTCTCTGTTTTTACAGTTTTGTGTTGATGAATGATGTAATTTTGGCAATGTTTTGGTGTGTTTTTTTTACAGATATACATTTTAAACCTGCATAAATGCTGACAAGAAAAGACTTTTAAAGAAAGCAAGCTTTGCGAGTCAAATAAACAGCAAATTATTAGGAATTTTAAGCAATAAAAAAATGCAATAAGGTTACAATAAATTCAGTTAAGCATGATTTATTTAGATTTTTCTGTCTGTCCTTGTTCCTCTGCAGCACCGAGGCGTTCAGCACCGAGCGGGGAGCGAGGGACGGCGCCACCAAAGTGATGATCGTGGTGACCGACGGAGAATCTCACGACGGGGAGGAGCTACCGGACGCTCTGCAGGAGTGTGAGAACAGAAACATCACCAGATACGCCATCGCCGTGAGTACATCCACCAACGTCTGGACTGGTTTTATGTATGGTTTTATCTTTAGCTCGTCTGTATGTCTTTAAACCAATCACGTCTTTTTGTGTGGTGCTGAGCCCGGGATGCAGCAACGGTGCCCCTGCAAAATAGTAACAGAGGGAATTTCAAGTCATCTTTTGCTCCTGTCACACTTTTCCTGACTGTGGGCTCATTTCACTGCAATATAAAGTCCATAACCCATGTAGAAGGAGAGAGATGTCATCTGTGCAATATGACGCTTTTAAAATGACACAAAATGCAAACAAAACAACAACAAAAAAAGCTGAATTTCTTTAAATATTTACAACATGTACAACATTTTTCCACGTTTCTACAGCTGTTACCAACACTGGGGTGGGGGAGGAGGCTCTACATACTATAAATCTTTAAATATTCGTATGTTTAATATGTGTTTCTATACTGGTCTCCTCTCTGCTTCGTGTAAACACTGCCTGTAGTTCAGCCTAAAAGTCCCTGAATTTTTGTAATGTGACTTTTGGTTGCAGCTAACTCACTAAGAGCTTCACAAAAGAGGCCAAAGTGCAGAATTTTGTGTTTTTTTACCAAATCAGGTTACTGCAAACATATTATATTATATATTTTTGGCAAATTTTTAAAATTACACACATAAAATTTAGTTTCCATCTTTAGACAGAACGTCTCATCACAGATTTCTTTTTTCAAGTAGCATCAGAAAGTTAAAAATCCGACAAATATTTCTGTTTTTGCAGTTTTTGGCTCGACTTTTTAATAAAATATAACATGGCTTTTTAAAGCTACCAGCGTTTTTGGGTTAAAGAATAACATTTGTATATTGAAAAAAAAAAAAGTCTTCCAACTTTTTTTTTTTTTTTTTTAAATACTACTTTTGGTTGCAGCTAAGTCACTAGGAGCTTTGCTAATGAGACAAGGAGTGCAGAATTTTGTGTTTTTTTACCAAATCTAGTTACTGTAAAGTGTTTATTTTTGGCAATTTTTAAAAAAATTTAGTTTCCGTCTTTCGATAGAACATCCCATGACAGATTATTTGATTAAAGTAACATCAGAAAGTTAAAAATCCAACAAATATTTCTGTTTTTTCAATTTTTAGCTCGAATAAATGTAGCTCAGTCACTGGAGCCTTTGTTAATGAGGCAAGGAGTGCAGAATTTTGTGATTTTTACCAAATCTGGTCACTGCAAAGTGTTTATTTTTGGTCAGTTTTTCAAATTGAACACGTAGAATTAAGTGATTTTTTTTATTTTTATGAAATATCAACATTTTAGTTTCTGTTTTCAGATTTTTACCTCAGAATGTCCCAACACAGATTATTTGGTTCCAGTAACATCAGAAAGTTAAAAATCTGACAAATATTTCTGTTTTTACAGTTTATGGCTCGACTAAATTACGTAAGTTTGGCAGTTTTTTAAAAAAATATAACACGCCTTTTTAAAGCTACCAGTGTTTTGGGGGATTGTGAAGGTCAAAAGAAATAATATTTTCATATGTAAAAAATCTTCCAACATTAATTGTTTCAGCCAGAATCATGAAAGAATCTTTATTCTGTGTTTTATTTGATGGTTACGGTGCATTAATTCCAGACTCAGGAGCTCTTTGTGCCTGTCTGGTAGAGCTGCTGCTGATCCTCTACAGCAGCAGAACATCCTGACGTTCCTCTAACATTGTGTGAACGCGCTGCGGCGGCTGAAAACACCCAGAAGCGACCACACAATGTCGCCGCCACTCCCCCAGAAATAACATCCCCAAATTACCAAATGAGCCCCTTGGCTCGACCGAAATAGCTGATTGGGAACAAAAACTTCTTCCTCGGCAGCTCCACCCCGACCCCCTCGTCGGAGACCCTCCCTGGACCACAGGACGGGCTGGAGAACCTTCAGAGAACCACAGAGCAGGAGAACGGGGCCAAACATGAGGGCAGAGGGAATGTAGGCCAAGTCACGTTAATGTTCCTCAGAGCTTCTGAGGCTGAATCTAAACCAACAGCAGCTCATCAGACTGAACAAACACCAACAGTCTGGTTTGTTTATGATTTCATTGTGTGATGATGATCAAACTATTGCCCCACAGGATGCTTGATGTGCACAGTTTAGGTCAAAAATATAGATTTCTTAAAGTAATTTATTAAATGAATCAGATTTCGGGGCTTTGAATATTAATTTTCTGAAAAATTGTCGCAATCATTTCATTTTTCTGCTAAATGGAAAAATTAAAACATCCTGTGATGAAGACAAACCAGACTTAAACACTTACATTACATTTATTATTGGTGATTAGAAATTACACTTTCCTCTACAATTAAAAAGCATCTGAGGATTTCCATTGCTGGAGATTTGCAGAGGTGTTTACGTGGTTCGGTTTTTCTTTGCTGCTTTTAAACTTTAACATAATTCAGTGTGTTTTAAAACAACAGTGAGCAGAAGAGATCCATGTCGATACAGGTGTGGAAACTTGTGGGGTTTACGACGAGCTTGTTTTGCACGTTTACTCACGAGAAACGATTCTAATCCTTCAAAATTTTCTTCCTTTATTTAGCGGCAGCAAAAAGGTGAACCTTTTTTAACAGGTTTTCCTTGTAGTATCATAAAATTTTCTGTACAGATTTTAATTAATTCAAGGAGGAGATTGATTAATTTATCAAAACAATGTCATTAAATTTACTTTTAAATTGACTGACGTTGACGTTATTATGTCAACCATCAAGATAATGTTTCTGGTTTATAAGATTTATCTAAATTAACATTTTATTTTTATTTTATTTTTATTTTTTTGTTTATCTTGCATCAATGCTTTCAGCTAGTTGGTGAAAGAAGGTCCCTTGAATGACTTTTTAGAACCCATGATGTTCAGCAGCTGTAGTTTGGAGGTTTCCAGATGAGAACTTTCACAACAGATTTATGTATTTACAGAGTATTTACAGCTTTGAGGAGTCAAATACATCTCCAGGGTGGATAAAGGCCAAAATAACAAACAGATCCGTGTAAAGAAAACCAACTAGAACCGATTGATAGAAGCAGCTTCTACCTGCACACTCCAACTCACCAACGTCTGCATCCAGTTTCATGGCGGCTCTTCCTCCTTTAGGGGCTCAGATTCTTTTACTCATAACAGGAAAAAGTCGACCTCATCTTGTCTCCAGAGACGACACGAGAGAATCCCTCAGGTCATTACAGTTAATCATGTGGAAAGCAGATTTTACTGCAAATCGTCAGAGTTCACGTTAAAACAAAAAGTGTTCGTCCACAGACACGCAGGGAGTCACAATCATCAGCACATTGATGATGGTTAAGGCTTTAAGATGTCGTGAAAACACTTGAGTCGCGCCACAAGTTTAGCCGAAAACGTTTCAGATTTGACAGTTTGAAGGAACGAATGCTTCAGAGAAAAACAAAACTAAAACTCTGCCATTAAAATCAGTGATGCTGCTGTTGAATTTATCAGAGGTTCATAAATTAAATTGTGTTAGTTTGACACGTAAACCAGAAAATAACAATAAGGGCCGGATCATTATGGTTTGTTCACGGCTGTTTTTAGTCTACAAGGAGATTGATAACACATATTTGGGGGGGGGGGGATAGCCAACTTGCATTATTTTTCTTTGACTTGCTATTTAGAAAAAATGACAATACCTGGAATCAGCATGTATTAATACTTGTGGATCTGTGTAGAATAGAACAAAAAAAAATAGAATAAAACTTTATTGAATAAAACTTTATTGATCCGTGCGGTACAAAACCTCGGGGAAATTGCTACACCAGAAAAACAACACAACACCAACATAAAATCAGCAACAACAGCATCCAAAGTTCAAAATCAAAATCAGCATTCAAAATTCAAAATCAGCAACAACAACAGCAACAATAATAACAATAATAATTATTAATTATAATAATAATAATAATAATAATAATAACAACACTGGATACAGTAACATATTGCACACAGTCCGGTGATCGAGCATGATGCTCTATCTCACCCCAGTGTCCTCACTCCTCACTCCTGTAATACCCCTGACATGCAGTACTGTTACCTCTATGGCTACTACTTGTGTATATTTTGGTTTATTTTTTATTTTTGTACATCTCCTAAATGTTGGCACTCTCTTTTGCTGATATAACAATCAGCAAATTTCCCCACTGTGGGATTAATAAAGGCTTATCTTATCTGAGTTTAGCTTATCTTAGCTTATCTCAGCTAAGCTTATCTTAGCGTAGCTTATCCTAGCTTTTCTTAGCTAAGCTTATCTTAACTTAATTAGCTTATGTTAGCATAGCTTAGCTTACCTTATCTTGTCTTAGCTTACCTTATCTTATCTTAGTTTAGTTTACCTTAGCTTATCTTAGCTAAGCTTATTTTAGTGTAGCTTATCTTACCTTAGCTTATCCTAGCTTTTCTTAGCTAAGCCTATCTTAACTTAGTTAGCTTATCTTAGCATAACTTAGCTTACCTTATCTTTTCTTAGCTTACCTTAGCTTATCTTAGTTTAATTTACCTTAGCTTATCTTATCTTAGCTTACTATAGCTTATTTTAGCTTAGCTTATCTGATCTTAGCTTAGCTTATCTTAGCATAGCCTATCTTAGCTTGTCTTATCTGATCTTGACCTAGTTAGCTTATCTTAGCATAGCCTATCTTACCATAGCTTATCTTAGCTTATCTGATCTGATCTGATCTTAGCTTAGCTTATCTTAGCATAGCCTATCTTACCATAACTTGTCTTAGCTTATCTGATCTGATCTTAGCTTAGTTAGCTTATCTTTGCATAGCCTATCTTACCATAGTTTGTCTTAGCTTAGTTAGCTTATCTTAAGTTTCCATAGTTGTTACCAATATTGGGGGAAAAACTGAGGTTCTACACACTATAGATATTAAACGATTTACATTTTTCATTTGTTTTCATACTTGTGGAAACACTGGCTGCAGTTTTTCTGAAAAGTCCCTGAATTTTCATCACACGACTTTTGGTCGCAGCTGAGTCACTAAAAGTTGGTCACGGTTTCTACAAGAAGCGCAGAATTTCTTGTTTTTTACAAAATCTAGTTACTACAAACGGCTGATTTTTAGCAAATTTTTAAGTCAGACATGTCGAATCAAGTGATTTTTAAGGAAAAATCAAGTTTAAACCAAGTTTTCAGATGGAACATCACAGATAATAAATATTTCTGTTTTTACAGTTTCTGATAAATGTTGTCAGTTTGGCATTTTTTAAAATACAACATGCCTGTTGAATCTACGAGCATTTTTGGGGTTGTGACGGTCAACAGAACTAACATTTGTATAATAAAAAAAACATTTATTGTTTCTGACAGAATCATGAGAGAATCTTAACCTCCAGATTTATTCGATAGTTTCAGTGTTTCACGGAGCATAAATTCCTCATTCAGGAGCCGTCTGGTAGAGCTATTGCAGGAAACATTAGGATCTGAAGCTTAGAAGTTGGTCAAGTTTACTAAAATGAACTTGTTTTTACAGTTTCAGGCTCCTGTAAACTCTGACGATTTGGTGATTTGGATATTTTAAAAAGAAAAAATAAGGTTCAGATGCCTTTTAGTTAAATTTTACAAGTTTAATTAACAATAAAAATATAATGATGATTTTAAAAAATGCAGAATAGTGTCTGACAACGGGTCGACTCCTCACTGACAAACACAACATGTGGCCAGAACACAAGTTTGGGTTGAAGTGAGTCAGATGACAAATGACAAAAAGCAACAAACAAAAGCTGCAGGCTGAAAGCAAAAGGCATCGAGGAGGGCTCTGTGGCTGAATGTTTGCCCAGAAAGCCTCGGCGCTGACAGGTAATTACTGCGTGGAGCTGCAGCCATGTTTGATGCTGCGAGCCGCTGCGTGTTCGGTGCAAACGGCTCGCTGGGGAGGTCGAGCTTTAAAAACAGAGAGCTGTGTTTTATCCATCAGCTCCAAGTGCAGGACGTCGAACGTTGCTGAGTCCTCACCATCAGGAAATGGGCTTTACATTTCAGCTTTTCTCTTTTGTCTGGGCATGATCAAACAAAAACCAGCAGCGAATGGCAGCCCGAGTGGAAAAATCTCAACTTCTACAAGATCTAAACCATCTGAACCCCACACGAGGCTTTAAAAGGCATGTTTTAAAAAATCACCAGAGTGACGTCATGTATCAGAGCCAGAAACTGTAAAAATAGAAGAATTCTGTGTATTTTCCCCTTTCCAACAATATATGAACACAATATGTGTGATGTGTGGTTCTGTCAGGAAAATTACCTAAAAATCATGATATTTCATTAAAAGGACCTTTTTTTTTGACACGACTCATTACAGCAAATTAGTGAATTAAATGTGTTTTCATCACTCAAAATACAGTTTAAACAGTTTTTATATAC
>NW_007577938.1:537855-540683 GCF_000690725.1 Stegastes partitus | reverse complement strand
GACACTATCTGTAATTTAACAAAACTGGATAAATTTGTAAAATAATTTTTCAGTCCTTGGTATACGTCGTTTTTCTTTCAAATTACTGCAAATATCTGTATAATATTGGCATAATTACATTATTTTGCAAATTATTTTACTAGATTTTATCTGTAATTTAACGAATCTGTAAAATAACATGTTCAAAAAGGACCTTTTAAAGTCAACATGTAACTTAGTACGTTTTTCTGTCATTTTTAATAAACACAGAGCAAGACTAAAATATCAAGACATTTTTTGTACCTTTATATACAGAATTAATATGAAGCAGCAAATATCTGTAAAATATAGACACGTTTGCTGATTTAAATACAGCAAAAGGAGTGTTTTTTCATAATCAAATGTTGGAAAAGAACAGATTACCGTTTATAAAAATTATTTAAACACATTTGTGATCTAGATGTTATTCACAGTTCGAGCCTCTTTTTTTTTGACAGTCAACATGTAAATTCATACTTTTCTCTGGGATTTTTACTTACACGATACGGAGCAGATAAAGAAAAATACTTGTCATTTTAAAAAAAATCCTTAATATACAGAATTTTTCTTGGACATATGATCAATAATCTGTCAAAAATTTGACATTTTTTGCTGATTTAAAAACAGTTTTTTGTTTTTTGTTTTTTTAAAAAACAGTGTCATTTTCTGGCCAAATACAGTTAAAAAAAATTATATTTTAAAAAAAAAAATCTTATTTGGACATTATTTATTGATTTGGGTTTTTCATTCATTGGGTTGTTTTTTTTTGTATGTTTTTTTTTTGTAGGGCTAACGTGTAAATTAATATTTATTTCTGTGATTTTTCTCATTATTATCTGAAATTGTCTAAATAAGAACAAGCTGTACAATACAAGTAAATTTAATAAAATCTAGTTTATTCATACAATAGGTTTTAACAAAAACTTGGAAAATCAATAAATTAAAATATTACAAAACTGGACAAACATGAATTTAATATTTAATATCAGAGTTTAGAATAAAAATAAAACATTTGGACCACTAAAAGGAACCAACAGTCACAAACAACATGAATATCTTGACATTTTTCTTTAAAATTTCCTTGTTGAGGAATATTTTATTGCCACCAACTCACGTGTGGCTTCATTTAATCAATAAAAGAACCTTAAAACCAGTTTATTCAACAGGCAGCAGGTGTGTTAGTCCAGGTGAGACGCTTTCTGTTGTTCTGGTGTCANGTGTCTCTTTGTGGTTGTTTTGTGTCTTTTTTGGTCATTCTTTGTCTCTTTGTGGCTGTTTTGTGTCTCTTTGTGGTCGTTTTATGTCTCTTTGTGGTCATTTAGTGTCTTTTTGTGGTCATTTTGTGTCTGTTTTGGTCATTTTGTGTCTCTTTGTGGTTGCTTAGTGTCTTGTTTGGTCATTTTTTAGTGTCTCTTTGTGGCTGTTTTGTGTCTCTTCGTGGCTGTATTGTGTCTCTTTGTAGTTGTTTAGTGTCTCTTTGTGGTCGTTTTATGTCTCTTTGTGGTCATTTTGTGTCTTTTTGTGGTCATTTTGTGTCTGTTTTGGTCATTTAGTGTCTCTTTGTGGTTGCTTAGTGTCTTGTTTGGTCATTTTGTGTCTCTTTGTGGTTGTTTTGTGTCTCTTCGTGGCTGTATTGTGTCTCTTTGTAGTTGTTTAGTGTTTCTTTGTGGTTGTTTTGTGTCTTTTTTGGTCATGTGGCTCTTTGTGGCTGTTTTGTGTGTCTTTGGAGTTGTTTAGTGTCTCTTTGTGGTCATCTAGTGTCTCTTTGCGGTTGTTTTGTGTCTCTGTGTGGTCATGTTGTGTCTGTTTCTGGTCATTTTGCATGTCTTTTTACGGAAGGATTTTTGTAAACAAATAATGAAATAAATTCAACTTTTTTCTTTTCTTCTGATTTCTGTCTTTCTGAACAGAAGTCATCTCTGGCTTCTCTCTCCTCCTCCTTCATGGTTGTTGTGTTTCCTTCAAGCTGCAGGACTTTAAGTTTCAGTGAAAAATGAGAAATGTGTAGAATTTAAAAACCTCCAGGAGCCGCCTGGAGTTTGAAGGGTTAACGTATAAACGTGTTCGCAGCCTCTCTGCCCTTTGAAAACAGAGGATTTCCTTGGTTTGCTTGGCAGCCGGAGTCACGGAGGGAGATTCTTGGGTTCGGTTTCTCTTTTGGAATTTTCTCATTTGTAGCTCGGGCGTTAATCTTCTGCATCAGTCATCTCTCCACCTCTCAGCGAGGCCTGCGCTCCTCGTCTGCAAACCCCTGGCGGCCGCCGTCACTTCCTCCCGCCTCGTGTTTTCCGCTCAATTTGCTGCCTTTCGGCTTAATTACTGCTGAATTACATTCAGTGAACATGGAGAAGTGATCGCTCTGCTCCGTGTGCAGCATCTGTTTACTTTCTGTTTTCTCACTTTCATCGCTGCTTCTTCTGCTTCCAGCTGAATCCCTCCATGTTTTATTGACCTTCTGCTACCTGTTTATTCGTTCACCATGTTTTCTCTTTTTTTTAAATCTACTTTTCTCTCCACGCCGGGCTGCAGGTTCTGGGTCACTACATCCGGAGGCAGCAGGACCCCGAGACGTTCATCAACGAGATAAAGTACATCGCCAGCGACCCCGACGACAAATACTTCTTCAACGTGACCGACGAAGCTGCGCTGAACGACATCGTGGACGCTCTGGGAGACCGGATCTTCACCCTGGAAGGTGATGATGTTCAGAAGGATGCCAGAGAGGAATGGAGATTAGTTTAAAACATTATTTATCAGAAAAAGAAAAAAAATACAATAATAATAAAAAATGTTAAAAATCTGGCAGCAAG
>NW_007577938.1:526248-536345 GCF_000690725.1 Stegastes partitus | reverse complement strand
CAGCAGCTGCAGTCTTTCTTTAAGCTGAGGATGGATTTCATTCGGGCAGCTGGAAGTCACACCAACTGACCACAGAGTTAATTTGTTTGTCAGATTTCAGAGCTGAGTCAAAGATGACACCGAGATTCCTGGCAGGGACTTGAAAGTTTGCCGTCAGCGGCCGTAAGTGGCTGGTTTTACTGGTTTTGCTGGTTTCACTGAGGAAACCAAAACCAGTCACTGCTGTTGAGCTGTCATTCAGCTGGAAACAGCTTTTTTTCGCCAAACGGGGCTTCCAACAGTGTCAATCACACTCCCGCTCGCAGAAAATATGTATTTATCTGCAATGTTTGGTGCTTCATCTTCATCAGGGAAACAGTTTGTCAAGATAGAAAGCTGCTTAAACGAAGCTTCGCTCAATTAAAAGACTATTTCCAGTAACAAACAGAAGCTTTAGGGCCAAACAAGCTGCGTTATTGTGATTCTTTGTTTGTGTAAATCGGACAGAAGCTGCAGTGAAAACACTTTCTCCAAAAGAACTGGAGCTTGGATGTGGATCGGATTAGTCGAGGTTTGGCTTTACAAGCAGAGGAATCGACTAAAAATGATAGATCCTGACGTGTCCAGTGTTTCCTCAAAGATCATCAGCTTTAACCATCAGATGCTTAAAGTTAAAGAGTTTAAATTAACTATATTTCAGTTTTTCCAGTTATATTGTTGGATTAATGAAGAAAATGTGATGAATCTGGTTGACGATTTAGCTTAATTAGGCATCTAGAAAGCTAACACAAAGAGAGAAGAAAATGAAGGAGGATGCTAAACTTTTTTTCTTCTTTAAACTGTTTGTGAACATGTGACGTGTGGTTCAGGTTCACATTATTCCACACACATCGTTTAGATAACTTGTATAATTATGGAGGTTTTCACAACAAAAAAGGTTTTCATTGGTGTATAATATCTGTAATCAGTCAAAATACGGTTTTAATTAGGCTAGAAAATGTGGTAATTATGGAAAATTACAGTATTTTTTTATTAAGAAAAGGGTTGGTTGCTGTAATTTTACAGTATTTTTGGGGGACATCAGCTGCTAAAACATTTCTTTCCAGTGCAGAATTGGTACAGCTAGAGATGAGTCATTTTCTAGAGATAAACAGTCAAAGAAATTTAAAATAAAATATCCAGAAGGGAGGTTGCAGCTTCAACACCTGCAGGAACGTCAAAGGAAGGCTGCTGAAAAGTGATGCCACCCTGAAACATGTTGGGGAAACTGGAAAGGAAAGGGACGAGGAGAGGAAACATGACCACCTTGGGGAGGAAAAAGGAAGGAAAAGGGAAGGGAGGGGATGTGCAGGGAAACACCAGGAGGCTGATTTCTGACCCGTTCTCCACCTTCTAGGTACGCTGGGCTACAACCAGAGCTCCTTCCACATGGAGATGTCTCAGATCGGCTTCTCCACGCACAAGCTGGACGTAAGTCCCACCTCACGTGTCTCCTCATCACCCAGTCGGGTGTGTTTCGTGGCTCACTCTCGATCTGCTCCTCAGGACGGGATTCTGTTCGGGATGGTCGGCGCCTACGACTGGGACGGCGGCGTCCTGAAGGAGGGCACCAACGGGCGCATCATGCCGCCCAGAGAGGCCTTCGAGAGCGAGTTCCCGCTGGAGCTCAAGAATCACGCAGCGTATTTAGGTGCCACAACACCGAACACGATGCTGAATATGTCGGATTTAAAGCCTGAACCTTGAAACTGGAGCATTTATTGAACCTTCTGATGAAAAAAGGCGTTTGAATTTGCACAAGTTTTACTGCATGAATTACGATCTATGCTGGATTATCTGTGCAGTGAATGTGTCTGCTTGTATACTTCAGGTTTGTGAAGAAGAAAACTGATGATGTAGAGGTCTTAGAAACCTACAGGGTTAAATATCATTGTCGTGTTTTGGTGAAAAGAAGCATCAATAAGACAACGAAACCCTGAAGCAAAAGTGCCCTAAAAAAAAAGCACTGTAGGGATTAAATATATGTTCACCTTCAATAAATCTAATTCACTGTTTTGCTGGTTAAACAGGAGAAAACTGCAGGAACCTTCCAGCTTTTCTCTGTTTTGTCCGACCAAACACGAGCTCACGCTGCAGAAACTATCAGCAGGTTTTGGCATCATAAAGATAAAAGAAGTTCAAAAGCTGATGTTTTTTCTCTCCAATCTTGGACACGCATTCACCGTAAGACCGGAAAACAATCTCAGTTTACACGATCTCACGGGGAAACCCATCAGAGTCTGTTTTATTACCAAGTTTTCTCACTGACGAGCAGAAAAACTGACGGAAACATGAAAGTAGTGAGTCAAATGAGCAGTAAGTCTACCATGTTTGGTGTTATTGGATCGACCCTTCAGTTCAGGAGGCTTCAGACTGCACCTGTAAGCCACCAAATAACCTGGATCAACATCAATTCAGACTAGATTTCTCCTTAATTGGAGTAAATCTGCCCAAAACTCCCTTCATCTGACACCAAAATATTAAGAGTCTTTCCCTATTTGTGAAAATGAGGCACGAAAACATTGGTGTAGCGTTCACAAATCACAAAATTAAGCTCGAACGACAACTAAACAAGCATGAATTTGGTGCTTTACAGTATATAAAGTTGGTTTTCTTTCACGTCTGCGGAGATTCTTAGGCGTCGAGGTCATAATCATTCTAAAAACTTCTCTAGAAGGTAACTTATTGGTTCAAGAACCGCTCATGTTCTTTTCTAGCATTCAGCGAAACCAGGCAAAGTGTCCCAGAGTGGCTCCAGGCTGAGAGCTTGGCAGTTCCTCTATCTGTCGTATTGAACGGGGTAATTGGGGGTTTGGACGGTGAAGTCAGACTCCAGTTCTGGACGGATTTACCCCCATTCCAGCCTCCTGACGGCTGGATTAGAATGCACTGGGATCTCGGCCTGAACCGATCAGAATATCTGGTGACGTTTGCAGATCCAGTCTGAAACTTCCTGGAGTTGTTGCAGAGTTCTTATTGAACATGTTTGATGTTTATGAGGTTTTAGCTTGTTAGCTACCGATGCTAAAACTGTAAAAACTGGTAAAGCCTCGCCTCCAGGTGTTGATCGCATATCCCAAACATCTTCTAATCAGGCTTTAGTTTCTTTACTTCCTGCAAAATAATGATGTTTTCAGACCGTCTCCGTTTGGTTTCCATCTGCTTCCCCATGAGATCATGTAAGTCGTTGCTCTGATGCTTCTGCCAACGTAAACTCGGTGCATAATGCAGTTATGTTCACATCTTATAGTGTTTTGCGTCTCCTTTCGATGCAACTTGGTTTTCCTTCCCTCCAGTCCAGTGCACCAGCAGGAGCGTGCACAGAACACGTTGGAGTATTGTGTTGAGTTGCCAGTTTGTTTTGCATTTACAGAACCAGGGTTTTATTTGATTGTTTTTGCAGGATGAGGAGATGTTTGATGAAGTGTATTTCATATTCGTCTGCATGATCCAGAGTCAAAAACGTACCAGATCTGATGAAAACATTCACCAACAGCCGTCTAGCTCTTTACTGAAGGCCATAGTTTGAAGTTTCAGTGTTGGTTTGTGTGTTTTTTGTGTGTTTGCAGGTTACACGGTGTCGTCCGTGGTGGTCGGTGACTGGAGGAGGCTGTACGTCGCCGGAGCTCCTCGGTTCAAACACAAAGGCAAAGTCATCCTGTTCCAGCTCAGCGACGACGGCGACGTCGACATCGTGCAGGCCCTCAATGGAGAACAGGTTCGAGTCATTCATCTGCGCTCCAGCAGGAAGCTCATGTTTGCAGATATTGAAGCAGGGTCTCCACCTGCTGGCCGTGAGCTGAAACGACATGTTTCTGTCTGCAGATTGGTTCCTACTACGGCAGCGAGGTCTGCGGGTTGGACGTCGACCAGGACGGCATCACTGACGTCCTGCTGGTCGCTGCTCCGATGTACCTTGGATCAGGAAACAAGGAGGCCGGAAGGGTTTACATCTACACCGTCAGCGGGGTGAGACGGCAGCATCACCACTTCATATGAGAATAATCACTTCTACCTGGACTTGCTTGGATTCCTTGCAGATGTTTGACCTCTCATCCAAGAGGCTTCATCAGATCTGACTGACTAGTTGGGAGTTCCAGATACTCCAGGTGTTAGTGGCTCCTTAAGGATATCTGGAACCCCTAACCAGTCAGTCAGATCTGATGAAGCCTCTTGGATGAGAGGGGGAACATCCTCAAGAAAGTTGCTACGATTAATCTACGAGAACAACCATGACCTAGATGACTGAGAATCTTCACAGACAGTCGTTTCTAACACTGCTACACCTGTTTATTTCCGTTATCTTTCTGTCTTCCAGGAGGATGTGTTTGTCTCTAATGGGACGCTGAAGTCGGAGGAGAAGTCCCAGGACGCCCGGTTCGGCTACGCTCTGGCAGCAGCTCCAGACCTGAACCACGATGGATTCACCGACCTTCTAGTTGGAGCTCCGCTGGAGGACGACCACCGAGGAGCCGTCTACGTCTACCACGGCAACGGCATCTACGTGATCCACGACTATAAACAGGTGCGTCCAGTTTGTCTACAAGCTCAGTGGCGCATCTGATGATTCAGTCAAACTAATCTCTGGTTTCTCCATCTCACAGCGGATATCTGGGTCATCGATTTCCCCGTCGCTGCAGTACTTCGGCCGCAGTGTGAGCGCTCGCTTGGACCTGGATGGAGACGAGCTGATAGACTTGGCAGTGGGAGCTCAGGGCAGCGCTGTGATGCTCAGGTAGGTTGAAGGTAGATTTTGTTTTGTAGCCACAAGCGCTGGGAGACAATGAACACATTACATGTCCAGAAACGACAAATGATCCAAAACTGTGTCATCTCAAGTTCCAAGTTTTAACTCTGTTTTTAAATGACTGTCTCTTGCAGCTCTCGAAGCATCGTCCAGATCAACGTCAGCTTGTCCTTCCAGCCGCACTCCATCAACGTCATCCAGAAGACCTGCCAGAGAGGCGGCCGGGAGTCGTCCTGCCTGAACGCCACCGCCTGCTTCACCACCGTGTCCCGCTCGCCTGGACCTCACAGCAACAGCTTCGGTAGAAACCTTTACTTTCTCATTCACACAGCAGCTTCTTAATAAGCTTTCTAACCTTCTGTCCCGTCCACCTGCTCAGACCTGTGGGTGTCGGCCATGTTGGATGACAGGAAGTTGTCGGCGCGGGCGCTGTTCGACGACAGCTCCCACCGACAGACACAGCTGTCGGTCCGAGTCCACACGGGACGGACCATCTGCTACAAGCTGCCGTTCCACGTCTACGTGAGTGTTGGTGGAGTTAAACCGGGATCCACGAGGAGAGAAGTCCTCCGGTCTATAGGGACGATTTCTTCAGTAGAAAAGTAGTTCAGAACACTTTGAACTGCAACAGAACAGACGAGGTCACGAGGAAGAGATGAGTGTCTGTTAAACACGCAGCAAGTTGTATTTTTCCATCAGCACTAACTTACAAAGCGCCATGAGCTGCTGAACATCTGTAGCTGTGGATGATCCAGAATAACAAAGAAACTGTCTCTGGAAAGACATGCTGCAGTTTTTTAAATGTCAGATGCCTCAAATGTGATCTGATTATCTAAAAAAAAAACAACAGCATATAAATAGTGATGATTAAATATTTTTTAAGAGTTTAAAAATCAATTTGCTGTTATTTTGAAAAAGTAGTGATGTATACTTTGACTGTAAAAAACAAAAAAATCAAAAACAACATCAACAATGAAAACTTTTTTTAAATTTAAATGATATTTTATCCTCTTACAACATCTGACCTTAAAATGACACTATTTTAACAGTATTTTTATTTGCAAAAAAACAGGATTATTTTACAAATATTTGCTATTGTTTTGAAAGAGAAATATTTTATTTATTTTTTAAAACCGGCCAAAAACTGTAAAAATAAATAACTAAAAAATGTTTACATCAAAAATCTGCATTTTAGCAAATTTAATCTTTTATGGTGTGTGACTGTAAAAGTTCCTGTACTGTACCTTTCTTTTAAAACATATTTTTTTCCGACACACTGAGATTTTCACCGTATTTTACAGATTTTATTTGATTTTCAGTGTCGCATTAAGATTCTCACTTCCTTTTAGAGAAGAAGATATTATTCTATGAATTTAATTATTGGCTTGGAAAATTCTTGCCATTCAGAAAAATACACATATTTTTGTCCTGATCCACCTAAAGTGTCTGATGGAACTTAAAAGGAAATCAATACTGTAAAAAAATAAATAAATAAAAAAAACTCTTCACAACCTCTGCAGAGAAATCTATGTTAGGATGTCTGAAAATTAAAAAACAAAAACAGTTCTGGATTAGTTTGTTCCAGTGATTCTCACCTTTTCTTTGTTTGTTTCTGTCTTGGTTGCAGGACACAGCGGACTACATTCGTCCAATCAGCTTCTCACTGCGGTTCAAGATCAACGACACGGAGAGCGGTCCGGTTCTGGACGAAGGCTGGCCGACGACTGTCAAGAAATCTGTGAGTTTATATCGATTTTCTACAAGCATCATATCATCTTACATCAATCAACTATTACAACAACATCTGCTCGACCGTCTCTGATTTCCCTGAAAATTTCTATAGAATAAAATATATTTATAAAGATTTAGAAACGTTTTGATATTTTCTTTTGTTAAATTGCAGTTGGACCCATTTTTAGTATGTTTTTAATTTTTTTTTGCATTTTCTTAGTTGTATTTGGGAAAACTCCAGAACTCTGATCAGACTATCGATCAATATTTTAGTTTATGTGGCACAACTTATCAAACCTGCTCAATAAGTAATGAAAGTTCAACCTAAATAACTTTTGTTTGTTTTTTTTTGCGATCACGTATTTCATATTAAAGTATTCTATATGTTTAGTTTTGTATTATTGTGACCTGCAGCTACATATGGATCAGAAAATATCACAAGTTGACTTCTGCGTTACTCATTTTTTTGTTAATGTGAGCTGAAAATGGGACTTTTTAAGATGCCTTTTTTTTTCTTTCATTTTTCAAGAGTATTTGATCTACTTTTCTAATATTGCAGATTCTGCCTCAGTGAAATGATGAGAAATAACAGAGAGAATTTTAGGTTTTTATCTTTAGTAGTTCCTGAATTATTGTTGTTCAAAACAGAGTCAAATTTCAATGTGAGAAAAAAACCTGCTGAAAGTGGATCGACGGGCAGATTTTTATAAAACATTCAATACTATAAAATCCCACAGATGCCATTTTAAATATCCAGAGTTTATGATAAAAACGATGGTGAAGCAGAAGGCCTCTGATGGTTTAAGGTGTAATAACTGGTCAGCTGCTGCCTCCTCCAGATCCAGTTCTTCAAGGACTGCGGCGAGGACGACGTCTGCACGACGGACCTGGTGCTGCAGGCCCACATGGACATCTCAGGGACGAGGTACGTTCAGGGCTTTCCCACGCCGTCTCTTCTTCTTCCCACGTCCACTAAAAGCAGACGTGCGCTCAGCGGCTGTGTCTCCTGTACAGACAGAGGCCCTACGTGATCCGCAGCCCTCGTAGGCGTCTGGCGGTGGAGGTGCAGCTGGAGAACCGGCTGGAGAACGCCTACAACACCAGCCTGACGCTGCACTACTCGCGCAACCTGCACTTCTCCAGCCTGAGCATCAGGGTAACACACACTTCTAAAGCTAAACACACACAATTACCTCCACGCGCCGTCTAACTCGTGCTCTGTCGTCGTAGGAGGACGCCCACTTCAAGATCGAGTGCACCGCATTGGGCTCCAACAGCCACTCGTGTAACGTCAGCTACCCGGTGTTCCGCTCCCAGTCCAAGGTACGTCCACGGCTCTGCTCCCACTCGGCCCACTCGCGCTCCACTCCGTGAAACGTGTCACCAGGCGGCTCTCGTCTCTGTTTGCAGGTTAACTTCATGCTGGAGTTCGAGTTCAGCTGCACGTCTTTGCACAGTCGAGTGCAAATGAAGCTCAACGCTGCCAGGTAGCTGCACCATCCATCAGCACAGGCCAGGGTTGTGATCATTTGTGACCCGACACTAAGTTCTGTAAAAGATCCAGATTGAATTTGGAGAATTACATGTTTTCAGACCTACGATTTTGTATTTTCACCCTTGAAAAAATGAGAAACATCAATTTAAAGGCAGCACATGTGAATGTCAACTAATTGATTAGTTATTAAATGTTGGGAAATGTGTCACAAATATGACGGATGTCTTGTTCTGTCCAAAGATCTTCAGTTTATCATCATATAGGAGGACAGAAACCAGAAAATATGTAATTTTAAGAAGCTGTAATCACAGAATTTGGACTTTTATTCTCTTTATTTTTTATAAAATTACTGAAATCATCAATTAACTGCTGAAATTGTTGCACATTTGTTAGCTAAACTAACTTTATATTTTGCTTTTTTCTTAATTATTACATGCATTTAAGATAAAGTGAGCTAAGATAAACTGTTCTGATTGAAAGCATTACAGCAAAATTACAAGAATTTATGCAAAGTAAAGGCAAGTAACTTAAAAACTTATACCACAGCTGCAACAATAATCGTCTTTTGAATTAATCACCAACTGTTTTGATAATTGATTAATCGGTTTAAGTAATGAAAGCCTGATTTCTGTGATTGCAGCGTCTCAAATGTGAATATTTTCTGGTTTCTTTCCTCCTCTGTGACACTAAACTGAATATTTTTAGACAAAACGAGACATTTTTCTGACATTTCAGACCAAATAACGATCGATTAATCCAGAAAATAATCAACAAATTGATCATTCATGAAAACAATCCCTAGCCGTAGCCTTGTTATGCACATATTCTTTCTTTTACTAGAGTTTAAACTTTGCTTTTCCACAGCAAGACCCTAAAAATGTTTGTGTATTTGTGTGTTTGCGTTACAGTGACAGTGTGGAGCGAGAAGACACTTTGGGCGACAACAGCGTTCAGCTGCAGAGTTTTGTTCAGTACGAACCCGATCTGTTCGTCAGCAGGTGTGTTTCTGCTGCAGCAAGATATTTATCTGAAGAATGGTTTCTCTCTGCAGGTGTTTACATGTTGCTCCTTTTGCATTTTTTTTCCGCACAGCGACTCTAACTTGAACCGCTACGAGGTCCACCCGACTCGGACGGTGTCGGAGGCCATCGGACCAGAGTTCTACACACACCTCAGGGTAAAGACGGTGCACATGCTCAGTGTAGAAGTGAAGCTTGTCAGCAGACATATCAGCATAAAGTGTGTTTGCGTTTGCAGCTGCAGAACCTCGGCTGCTACTCTGTGAGTAATCTGGAGCTGCGGCTACATCTGCCCTCGGTGGCTGCAGGAGACCGAGTGTTCATGACGGTCACCGACGTCTCCTCGCACAACGTCAGTCCGGCCCCTGTGCAATTTTTATTTATTTATTAAACCTCGTTTTTAGATCATATCTGACATATTTGAATCGACCCGCAGGCCACGGGGGTGAACTGCAGCGTGCTGAGTGATGCCGCCCAGCTGAAGGCCAGACAGAGAGACGTTCGGCCTCTCCATCCCGAAGACATGATGCAGGATGACATACTGGTGAGGCCGCCGGCTGCTCGGCACCGCAGCTGCAGTGGCTATAAAAAGTGTTCGCCCCCTCTGAAGTTTTCTCCTTTTATTGCTCGTCAACACCGCGTCCTGGTCGGTATAATGTGGCTCTGTAAGGGAAAAACACTTTCATGTCAAAGTGGAAACAGATTTCTGCAAAGTCGTGTCAATTAATTAAATATACAAAACATAAAATAAGTGATTGCACAAGTACTCTCCCCCTTCAAGTCTGTATTTAGTGGATGCAGCCTTGGCAGCAGGTCTCACATCTAAACACTGGATTTTACCACATTATCCTTTATGAAACTACCAAAGCTCTGTCAGGCTCCACAGGGATCATAAGTGAACAGAGCTTTTCAAGTCCAGACACAAATCCTCAGTGGGATTGAGGTCTGGACTCTGACTGGGCCTCCAGAACTTCACCTTGTTGTCTTTCAACCATTTCTGTGGAGCTTTGGCTCATTGTCTTGATGGAAAACAAGTCTTCTCCAAGTCTCAGTTCTCCTGCAGACTGCATCAGGTTGTCCTCCAGGA
>NW_007577938.1:520987-525538 GCF_000690725.1 Stegastes partitus | reverse complement strand
AGAGCACGGTGGTGGCAGCATCATGATTCAATAGTGAAAAACTGAGAGGGGGTGAATATGTTTTGTTGGCTCTGCATTCAACACTGTTTCAGCAGAGATGTCTGCATGGTTTGTTTGTGAGTTTACATACATGTGTTTATGCAGAACTGCAGCCGGTCCTGGTGCACGGAGGTCGTGTGCGACGTCCAGCAGCTCCTGAGAGGCCAAGCCGCCATCGTTCGGGTCAGCCGCAGAGTTCACGACGACTTTTTCAGAAAAGTGAGTCACAGAACGGATGCTCCACTTCTCGTCCCGTGACACCACCGTTGCTCATCATGTCTCTTTTATTCTTTTTTTTTTTCAGGCCAAATATAAGTCAGTGAGGATAATAGGGGCGTATCGCCTCACGGCTCAGGAGACGAACCTCATCACTCTGGGAACAGGAACCGTCTGGAGGGAGGTAAGGCTGCAGAAACACTCTCTAATCTCAGCTCTCGTCTTCCTCGTCTGCTGCAGAGCTTTTTTTGTGCTCACTATGATTTTCCCACCATCTGTCTAACTGCATTACGAACCTGGAATCTGTTCCACAAAGTGCACCAAGAAAAGTGGGGATTAAAGTCCAACGCCTGAGTTGAATGAACCGAACAAATCACATGTCGACGCATCGATGGTTAGCGGCTACCGTTAGAAAGATTAGAAGTATGTGAAGAATTGAAATATATGTTAACCAAGCAGAGGTTGTACAGCAGCCAGAAGTAAGTAGAGAAAAAAAAGGCTGAAACAAAGTGCAAGACGTTAAAACAGTAATAAAATATTTTGATAATTAAATCCAGGGTGGACCTAAAAGGGAGTCACAGGAAGCTTAATTGATGTTGGGAGCTCCGATGGAAGTATGATTTGTGAAACTTCAGCAGTGGACATGTTCCATCTGTTTTCTTGTTGGTTTTATTCATATTCTTCTTAATGGGAAAAATGCTAAATAATGGCAGAATCATTTATTTTACCTTTAAATTTTATATCTGCTCTTTCTTGCTACAAAAAAAAAAGTGAGCTCAATCAACAAATATACAAATCCATCAATAAATATTATTTATTCCACGCAAATTTTCTGTTAACTTTAATTTTTGGACTGATTCTGGTTAGTGAAAGCAATTAATGTGGCTGCAAACCAGACATTCGGCTGTAAAATCTGGGCTTTAACTCAGGATTATCTTGAGTTAACCGGTTAGCCTAAAGTTAGCCTGATCTACACCGGGTTAGTTTCTCTTTCTTTATGGAGCCGAAATAACCTGACAGTGATTTAAACTCACTAAATAAGTCTCTTTTTCTTGGTACACCAGATTTATGGAACAGTCAGGTGTAAACACAACATCTTCATTGTCACTACTTTCTGTTTCACTCTGATGAAGCCTGAAGTTTTAAAATGATTCATAATCTTGCCCCGGTTCTGGCAGTTACAGAAGGACGACAACATCTATCGGGAATAAACAATTAATCTAGTTTAAATTTAAAATCTTTATTTGAATCTCCATCTATTTCAATCTTCACACAATCTGCACCTTAACTGTATATATTTGTAAATATGTTCTTTTTTTTTTTAAGAGGTTGATATTTTTTGTACTTTGATATTTATTCATCTTTTACATTTTATTTATCTTTTTATTCTCTTATTATATTTGTGTCTTTATTCTCAGGTGGGAAATGTGTGCATGTAATGACAAAGAATTTCCTCTTTGGGATAAAAAATAAATTATTTTTGATTCTGGAAAGAAAATGCAATTAACAAAGGCTGCAGTTTAGGGTCTTTTTAATCATTACTTCATTTAACTTAACACAGTCGTAGCTTTTGTGATAATTATCGTCTCTTATGCCATTTGAATAAATATAAAAATACATACGTGTTGAAAAATTCTTATCTCTGCATCAGGATTTGTGTAAAATCTGCCTGAAGCTTCACTTTAAATTATATCAATTAGATATTTTCCTGATCATCTATAAGAGGCATTTATAACCTCACGCAGATAGACTTTTAATTATTGTGTTGTTTTGTGTCGTGTCCATGTAAAAATAAAATAAATAACCATTTTGATCAGACTGTGCTGGAGGTGCTGAAGGGCCGAGCCATCCCCATCTCGCTCTGGATCCTGATCGGCAGCATCATCGGTGGTTTGCTGCTGCTGGCGCTCATTATTTTCATCCTGTGGAAGGTATCGTCACCCGAAAGTGTCACTTTTCTTCAGTGTTTGAGGGGGTAAAACAAAAATACCAATATCGTTTTTGTTCTTGGCAGCTCGGGTTCTTCACGCGCAAACAGAGAGGAGAGGACGAGAACCACGAGGACTGAGCCCGGGTTCTGCTGCCACGACGGCGGCCGTTTGCCACCGGATGAGAAAGAGTCGGCCTCCTGTGGGGCGCCGAGCGAGTCCCGGTGCCGGGAGTCGAGACGAGGACGCAACGGGGACCTCCAGGACCAAAAGCCAGCATCGCCAGGGTCCAACAGAAACGCACTACCCAGTATTCCCAGGGTCGGGGGGCACTTATGTACATAAGCTTTGTTTTTTTTCTAATTTTAAGGAAAGTGTATTAAATCACAGTTCTTCTATTTAACTTACAGACGTGTTCATGGTTTTTATACTTCAGACAATCACTCGGTTCTACAGGTTTTGTTGATGAAATTAAAACTGTTCAGAGACGTTTTTATTTTTTGTGTGTGTTCTGTTTATTCACTGCTGATGCAATAAAAACCAAAACATCCCGACTATAAACTATGAAACAATCAGACCCGACAAGAAATAATAAGTACAAAAAGTGACGCTCCTGAATCGGACTCAGCTCGTGGACGTGGCCGTGGAGTTGACGTAGGACTCCAGCAGGAAGATGGTTTCGTCTACTTGGTTCTCTGCAGAGTCTAACCTGGTGGAGACAAAAGAGAGAAAACCATAAAGACCACAGAGGAGCCTCATCAGCTGTAGAGGAGAGAAGTTCGGTTTACTTGTTGATGTGGAGCCTCAGAGCGTCCAACTGCTGCTTCTCCGGAGCTGTGATCATCTCCTCCACCTCCGTCAGCTGCTCCGGTTCGGCCCCGCTGGCCTGCAGGGACGCCAGGATGGCTTCGATCCGCTGGGATTTCTCCAGCAGCCGCCTGTAAACCAGATTTAAAAGCACAATCGAATGGCTTGAAGGGGCAGGAAGACGCAACAAGGAAAAGGAAAAAGACTCACTTGCTCTCTTTGGCCTCAAACAGGCGTCGCTCGATGAGGTTGGCCACCGTCTGCAGATGGAGAAAAAAAGTGAAAACCAGAAAGGAAAACCACCTACAGGTGACGGCGTGATCGGTGGTTCACCTTGTAGCAGTTCTGCAGCAGCATCCTGGCCGTCGGCAGCTGGTTGACGGTGTAAAGGTAGAAGGTGCGAGAAGGAGCGTAGTCGGGAGTCTTTGGGATTTCCTGAAGAATAAAAAAACGTATTAGACATTGAGAGAAGACAAGCAGGTCTCAGTAGGTCATGTTATCTTTAATATTCTGAACCCTAAGCAGCAGTTTCTGGGTATTTTCTTTGGTTCTTGACACATTTTTCCTCACTGTGGTTCATTTTTTACTGCAATTTAACGTCCTGCATCTCTATGGAAAAGAACTTCAGCACGAAAACCACCCATAAACTCCTCAAAGCTTTAAAGAATAAAACCTTGTATTTCAGGACCAGATCACCCAAATGTTCACATTCAAACCGTCCATCTGTGGCTGAAGCTGCCAAAAAGCCAATTTTTGATTAAATCCTCTGAGTTATTATTCACAAAACAACCTGGAATATCAGACTGGGCGACAAATAAGGGCTTCTAGAAATATCTCATCCACTCAGAGGAGAAAAAAAAAAGGTGTGCCAAATAATTTCTAAAGTCGGTTTTTGGATCAGATTTTTTCCAGACAGTCACTCAGGTTAATATAGATCCATCACAGCCTCAGTTTGTCAGGCTTACAGGGTGTTTCCTACCTGCAGCTGCACCAGGTTCTGAGACAGCAGCGTGTACAACATGTCTTTGGCCTCCTTGGCCGGGATCATGGCGAAGTCCTCCACCTGCTTCTGCTCCAGGTGACGCTTCCTCAGCAGCAGGCGGAAAATGCGAGCGGATCTGGAGCCGAATCTGGAGACAGAACGACAAAGTTAGCGAGGAGATAATGAGGAACATGTAGACAGGGTTTAAATCAGACTCACCTCTCCTGGACGACGGACTCCAGCGTGGCTCGGGCCAGGTTAGCCAGCGCTCTGTGCAGATCTGAGACAAGAGATCAGAAAAGCTACCGTGCATCGAGAGTCATGGATTTAATGGAATAAACTGAATCCCTTTCAGACGGGTACTCTTCTCCATTAATCTGACAGCATCTGAAGGTGTCGCTTCCTGCTTACATTGTTGTAAAAGTCGTAGTTTTGCTCGTTCCAATAAGTCTGAACCACAAACATCAATTAATAGACACACGAGTGACACGTTTTTAGTCGTGTGAAGTGATTCCAGGAAGACTTTACTCGACTTTACTTCACTGAAATGACCATAAAAATCTGACTTTACTGCAACAG
>NW_007577938.1:510425-520166 GCF_000690725.1 Stegastes partitus | reverse complement strand
TGTGAACACTGTCTGCAGTTCAGTCGAATATTCTCCAAAAATCTGTAATGTATGTAATCCAGGGTGTGGAGTTTAGTTTGTTATTAAAAAGCTGCAGCGGGATCCACATAAGAGAGTTAATTAACTAATTAATGATCCCCGACATGGAGGCGGGATGGATCAGGACCTAACATCAGCTCACACTTTGTGCTTTTCTTCTCCTCAGATAGGTTTACTGTCGGTAAAGTCTTATTATCATCGCATGAGGACAGAGTTTTCACTTTTCAGGAAATCCTAAATAAACCAGGCTGTTATTAATTTAGATTATTCGTGCATCACACTTTGCACTGTCACCTTAACAGACTGACGAAGCAGTAAAAGGCTCATTAAAAGGATACTGACGACATACATCCCTCCTCCGCTCTCACCGGCCTTCCCCACAAACTCCATCTTCAAATGACAAGAAGTTAAACAGTAAACAATTCTGTGTGGATACAAAGAGCATTAAATGTGCCGGGAGCGGGTTGTACCGGGTCATCCACCAGCAGAGTCAGGTACTGGTCCAGGATGGGTCTGGGGATGTTGTAGCTGGCCGGCAGGGATCTGAAGATCTCATTGGCCGACAGCGGCTTGGTGCAGGTGGCTGCAGGCGCCGTGGTGACCTCGCTCATCCTCAGCATGGTCCTCACGATCTCACTGCTGGTCTGTGGCGTTGTACGGAGAATTTAAACAACCAACAGAAGCACAAACTATCATGACACCGGTTGTTATGAGAGTCGAAAGGCAGGAAGAGTCACGTATATTGCTTAATCTTGCTTTAACGAGAAACTAAAACTAGATTCTCCTCATTAGTCGACGAGCAAACGTTGAGCTAGATCCCTCAGAAATGGTTAAACATTTTGGAAAATGTGCTTATGCAAGTTAAAAGTTAGCTTAGCAATCGCAAACAGCTGCGATTAAACCCTAAATTATCCATCCTCATGCTAAAATTTGATTTATATTGAATTTGTATTTGATCAACAGGTTTCTTGTGTCTGGAAATGACATGTAGAATAAAGCAGATTTGATGAAATATCACGATTTTACGCTTAAATTTGGTTAATTTTCCCAACAGAACCAAGCAACACATAAATAGTTCAATAAACACTGGAAACCTGATGCTGTGTTCTGTTTTCTGGCTGATAAATGGTGTAATCTTTTAAAGCTGACAGCAGGTTTTGGGGTTCAGAGGTTTAACTAATACGTCCTCAGTGTCTGTGAGTGTGAACCGGACCTGGTCCAGCTTGTTGGCGACGGCGCTGATGATGGCCTGGTCTCTGAAGTGGAGGTGGAACCGCTCAAAGTTCACCTGCCAGTAAATCCCCTCGTCGCCATGGGCCTGAACAAAAGAGAGACACAGAAAGAAAGTCACAGGAATAAAAATGTGTTAATTAATAGACCAGGCAGTTTTTTTTTCTAAATGTATTTTATAAGGAATCAGTAAAATATAAATAAATACTACTCAGATCAAATAAATATTAATAAATTAAACATAAATTGATTGGGTTTTTTTTATTATTATTATTATTATTTTACTCATGTCCAACAAAATAAAATAATTTTGAAAAATGTACTTTTAGTTTTTGCTGAGTCCCACTAAAATCCCTTAATTTAAAAATATACCATGCAAATGTTTAAATCAATTTATTTGACCAGGTATCAGGAAAAAACAAAGATAAAAGACATTAATAAATACTAAGAATTTAAACATAAATTGATTTTTTAGAAATATGTTTGTTTGCTGTTGTTTTTTTACTGATTTCCAATAAAACAAAAAAAAGTTTAAAATATATTTTTACTTTATACTGAGTCCAACTAAAATTTCTTAATTTAATTTAATTTAATTGATTTAAAAATATACCAGGCAAATTTTTAAACACATTTATTTTTTATCAGGAATCAGCAATAAAATAAAATAAAATAAAATGACAAAATAAAAGGAATGCAGAAACACTTAGAAATTCAACATAAAGTATTTTCTTAAATCAGCTTTTTTGGAGAAAAATAAAAATCCCAACAAAATAAATTATTTTAGAAAAGTATTTTTAGTTTTTACTGATCACCTATAACATCCTTAATGTAATTAAACTTATTTAAAAATATGTCATGCACATTTTTAAATTAATGTATTTTATCAGAAATCATTAAAAAAAAAAAGATACACAAATAAAACAAATAGATAAATACTAATAAATTCAGCATCAATTTTTTATTTATTTTTAGAATCTCCTTTTTGGGGGGTTTTATTAACTGATTCCCAATAAAGTCAATGAACTCAAAACGTGCTTTTTTTGGCTTCATCACTCGTCATTATGTCCGTTGTGTCTTTAGCAGTTATAACAAATAAAGTAATCCTTATCTTCTAAGGCCCTGACCTCTGAGTCCATTTTGGCTCTTTTGGCGTTCCTCTGGTCCTCCCCGTCCTCGGTGGCGAGCTGCCGCTTGCCTCGACCGATGAGGGTCACATGAGGCACCTTGTAGCAGTCGGGGAAGCTCTCCGGTGTGGGCGGCGCGGCGCTGGCCGGGGCGGCTGGAGCACCGGGGGCGGCAGGAGTCTGAGCTGGGGCGGCCTTGTCGGCGGCTCCTGCTGCGGCCGGCGGGGGGCAGCGCTGGAGGAAGTGCGTCTCCACCAGTTTGGAAAAGGTCGAAGACACCTCGCTGTAGTCCATGCTGCGGCCCTCTGCAGCAACAGCAGCACATGACACAGTGGACACAAGTTCAGTTAAAAAATAAATAAAAGTGTGTTTGCTCTGATCAGATTCTATGAAAAACTAAAACTTTGGTAAGGAATCGATTACTCGCTAGCTATTAAATTAATTGCAACATATTCGATTAATAATAAACTGGTTTATTAATTTTTCTAATAACATTTTTAGTACTTTTTAAATTAAAAAACAGTCTTTGTTTGCAGCTTCTTAAATGTGAATATCTATCAACGATGTGAATTTCTCCACTGTGAGATAAATAAAGGCATATCTTATCTTATCTTATCTTATCTTATCTTCTCGTGTCAACTGAATATCTTTAAACAAAATAAAACATTTGAGGAAACACTGATCCACATTTTTCACCATTTTAGGAAACAAACAACTAATTGATTGACAAAAGACGTTATCATTGATTATGGCCTCAGTTTTCAATAAATCTTCATATTTCCTTTCATTTACCTCACGGCGATATCAACAGTACTTTTTTTTTGTAAATATTCCACTACAAACATGATCAAATAAACCTCATTTTTATATTTACTTATGTTATTTGTTATTTTTTTTACTATTCCCTGACATTTAATAGACCAAACGAGTGACTGATTCATCGGTTTGACTAATTCTTGAAGGAAAAAAAAAATCAAAATTTCTTGATTTCAGCTTCTTAACTGTGAATATTTTCTGGTTTCTTTCCTTTTCTATGACAGAAAACTGAAAATCTTTGGACAAAACAAGACATTGAATGTGGGATTTTTTGGGGAATATAGTTTAGTCTTGAAATTAAAAGTGAGAGTGATAAAATGTAAGATATAACTCTTATCCTGGCAGACTTCTACAGTCCTGAGGGTGATCTGAACAAGAGCTGCAATGATGAACTGATTAGTTGTCAGCTACTAAATCCGCCTCCAGCTCCGCTGATAATCGCTTTCAGCACCTCTTTGAAAACTTTCTGGTTTCTTTCCTCCACTATTATAGTACTTTTTAACCATTTTCTGACATTTTGTAGCTCAAACGAATAATCTAGAAAATAATCACTAGACTGATCAAGATGGAAGCCATCCTTAGTTGAAACTCTGATTCTGTGGTGGCGCCACTGACCCTCCATGTTCTGCGTGAGCCGATCGGCGACCGTCTTCACCGAGCCGCTCATCGTCATGTGTCCCCTCTGCAGCAGCTCCTCTATGATCAGCTCTCCGGTGTCTCCGTACAACGTCTTGGCGGTGTAGATGTACCGTGGGTATCGTAGGATCCTCAGGATCCGCTCGGAGCTGCTGCGGTACTCAGTCGGGCTGCCGGGTCCTTTACGGCCGGAGCTGAACAAACAGGCGCCGTGCTGGACGAGTACCATCAGGGACTTCTTCACCTGGTCAAGACAGAAAAGGAAGGACAGGAAGAGGCTCATGGCTTGATTTACAGAAACAAAAATCACATTGTAATCATAAAACTGTTGTTGCACTGTTATTATTGCTCTAAAATCCTAGAAAACGTCTTCTTTGCACGACTATAATACAACAAACAAAACAACAAAATGTAGTGGTGCTATGTGACTGATTTTATTAGTAGTGCTCCACTTGAGAATTACGACAGTGTGAACGTTATGTTTTAATATTAAATCATGCAATGGCAATAAATCATGTCTCTGCAGCAAAAGCAGCTTAATCTGGTTTTAAACATAAAAATTAAAGTCCTTAGATAGATATTAAGATTAAAAATTGAAAACTGGGTTTTAAATTAATTAATTTCAATCAAAAAATCTGTAAAAGAAGAAGAAGAAAAAAGGCGGAAAAAAGGGTAAAATAATTTAATAATTTAAATAGAATGTTTTTTTAATTCTGTATTTTTCTGATTTTAAAAAAAATTTATTTAAAATGTGTAACATTTTAAATTAGTTTATTTTCAATTATTAATTTATTGTCAATTTATTTATTTCAAGGTTATTGAGAATTAATTTTTAAAAAAAGAATATAGATATAATAAATACTAATAAATTAAATAGAAATCAGTTTCAATCTTTTTTTTCTTTTTTTTTACTGGTTCCGGATAAAATTTAAATAAATCAAAGATGTGACGCTTTGCAGATATGTGCAGCAGAATTCTGACATCGTTCAAGTTCAGGGCATCTTTAATTCCACTCAGTTCAACATGTCAAAATTGATCTATTTAGATGAGACTTTTTTAGTTTCTTAAATTAAGTTTGAACGGGTCAGAATTAGTTTTTTGTAGAATCTCAAACTGGACTTCTGCCTGGTCAAAACGTAAATACATATTTGTTGAATTGCAGTGTTGCTTTGCAGAAACCTGTAGTTGCATCAGAAGCTTCAGCTTTTCAAAGCGCATATAGCAACCAGTTTATTCTGACTAAATTGAACGACAGAGATCTGTAGCTGTGGTTCTGATGGGCCAGAAATCAGGCTAGAACCCTCATTAGTCCAAAAGACGTTGTTGATATCTGTCATTTTAATCCCAGAGAGTTAAACTCTGCTGCTAAACGTTAAAACAACTCGCTGTAAAGTGTGTCGATGATGAACATCCACAGAACCACGGTGAGTGCAGGAGTCCTACCAGGTCCACAGAGAGGCCGGTTTCATGAATGATGGTTCTTAGGTTCTGTGCTCCACTTCTGAGCAGGTGTGTTCCCACTTTCTCCACCACCTCGCCGAAGTGTTCGCGCAGCAGAAGACCGCAGATACGAACCTCCTGGGAAGTCATCTGCACAAACAAACAGGAGAACACACAGGGGATGAAACATCCAAAGTCCAGGCTCGCTTTGAGTTTTAGAACAACAATAAGCTCCTCTGTCAGTGTGTTGTTTATGAACAGTAGCCAGATTATAGGTACTGGATGATCTCTTCAGAACACCTGGATTTTCAAACAGTCAAATTAACAGCCATGTCTGCTGTTTGGTACAAAACTTCCAGATAAAACTTTGCTAAAGAACACGAACAGAGGCCTGATGGATGTTGGAGAACATTCTCTGGTCAGATGGAGATCAACTTGTTGGACTCAGATGGAGTCCAGATGTTTGGTGTGAACCTGACCAGGACCACCACAGTGGATGCATCGTCCTGACAGTGAAGCACGGAGGTGGCAGCATCATGATGTGGGGCTGCATGAGGGCAGAAGGTGTTGATGACATGTAGAGATGCCCCATGAATGTGTGAGGAGAAAATAAATTACTGGCTGACAAGATGGAGCTTGAAGAAGAGGAATATTCCAGCAGGAGAACATTACTTTTCTTCAAGCTTCATCCAAAAATTAAATTACATGAGAGTTTCTGCAGTGGAACAAATGGAAAACAACGACATATGTGGCCTGATTTGAATCCAACAGAACATCTTTGTGGTGTTATAAAGAGAAGGCTTGAGTGTGTCATCAAAAATAAATGTGGACATTTATTGAACTCTTCAAAAACTATAACAATAACAAGAATACTGACTTTAATGCATTGACTTCTTCTTGTATTTTAATACAGTAAACCTGATCTGCTTCATTTGACATCAGAGCAAACACCTCCTGTTTAATTCACAAATAATCTGATTACTGTGAGGTGATGCAGTTCACAGTTGTTTGACATTAAATGTTATTGCGCAGTTCAGCCGCACACTTTAAGCCACTGAGCTGATTGTAGCTGCCGGCTAGCGTTAGCATACAAGCTAACTGAACACCATAAAGTCCACACTGAATATTTCGCACAAACCTTTCCGACTGATTAGCTCCAGGACAGCTCTCAGCTTTTAATCATCCCTCAGAGCGAAGAACCGTCCACATGTGGAGGTTCCTGGATGTCAACACACGTCCACTTCCTCCCGTTCGGCTCCGCTCGCCGGGATTCGGCGGCGCGGCCGCGGTGCATGCCGGGCAGGAGGCGGAGGCTGCCTCGGCTCTGTGGAGGACCGACGTCAGTGCTGCTCCTGGGGAAGATGGCGGAGGCTGCGGCTGTTCCCCCGCATCGGTTCTTCTGCCACTGCTGTAAGGGAGAAGTGAACCCCAAGCTCCCGGTGAGTCAGGCGGCTTTTCCGTTCCCGTTTCTCGCCCCGCCGCCATTTCCGTGCGGCTGACATGTCGGCCTTCCCGCGGATCGCCGTTCGTTTCGCTACGGCTAAAGCCCCTAGCTAGCCTGTTAGCCGTTAGCACCGTTTGTTGTTGTTAACTCTCCGGATAACTCGGGTTAAATATCCGCTGTAATTAAAAATAATAATAAAAAAACAGACGTTAAAGGGGAAAACGTCGACAGGTTTTGTTGCTCTGGACGGGTTTTAGTAGAACCACTGTGCTGTGAAGCTTTGACAGTTGTTGTGTTTACCTACTAAACAACAGAAACACTACATTTGTGTTTGATTTAATGTCCCAGATTTACCTACAGTGAGCTGACAGGAGGACAGTTTTGTGTTTTGTTTTATTTTGTTTTTTTGCACCGTTGACAAGTTGGAGAACCTTCAGGAACATTGTCAAGGTTTAGGTTTACTTTCAGTTTCAAATTTAAAAGTGACAATACTGTCCCACGTCGACTTCTATCAACCTTCATGTTGCTTTAAACTTATTTTTTACCCCCTAAAACAGTTCCCATGTGCACTATGATGACAGTTCAGGGGTTTTATAAGAACCTTGCAGCAAATCCAAGCTCCATTTTATTACACAGCTGCAGCAGTTAATGGATTAGCTGTCAACTTTTAGGTAATGTCAGCTTTATTTTGATAATTAATTAATCAATCAATTTAGACTATTTGTTGTATTTAAGCTTTAAATGCAGCTTCTTAAATGTGTTTTTTTCTTCCTGTATGACAGCAAACATAACACCTTTTAGATTGTGGACAAGACAAGACATTTGCTTTCGTCTGACAGTTTCCAGAGAAAACAATTTGTCTACCTTTTTTTTAAATTCATTCAGTGCTTCTTACTAAACCGGTCGGAGGCCATTTTTTGTTTTTGCCTTCTGATAAAATTCCCCACTGGCCGGAAGACTTGGGGAATTCTGGAAACGCGTGGTTTAGTTTCAATTTTAAAATTAAAAGTGAGAAAGGAAAAAGCAGACGTCTGGAAGCAAACGTGACTTAGAGCATGACAGACACTTAAACACCTTAACTAGACCCAGGACTATAAATTAATTAGTTATCAGCTGCTAAATTAATCGCCAGCTCTGCTGACAATCGATTATTTGGCTTGAGGTATTCTTTCAAGGGGGAAAAAAGCGTTTAAATTCACTGATTGCAGCTTCTTAAATGTGAATGTTTTCGTTTTTCCCCCCTTTTTTTACGACATCTGAATATCTTTAGGTTGTGGACTAAATCACATATTTGTAATCTTGGACTTTGGGAAACCTGATCGACATTTTATACCATTTTCTGACATTTTAAAGGCCAAACAGCTAATCAGTTAATGGGGGGGGTGATTGACAGATTAATCAAGGATTTTATAAATTATCAAGAGTGTATTGAACTGTGTGGTTGCTTTGGAAGCCTTAATCGACGCCACCGTTTAATTTTATGATGTTATATTGGATGAACTCGTCAATTATTCAATTACCTGGTTGTCGGAAATAGTTTCAGCTGTACTTTTTGTTGTTAATTTTTAATTTTGGTGTGTTTTACAGCTAAAATGTCACACTTTCCCAGCTATCTCATGTGATATTTGGCTCTCAGTCAGGCGAAACAAGCAGTTTGAAGTCGTCATTTTGTATTTTAGGAAACTGCAAAAAGCATATTTGATTTTTTTATGATATCAACCAAATGTCAAACCCACATTTTTTTCATTGCTGGGCTCTTCGGCTACCAGATACAGCCGCACAAATATTCATAACAAACTGGCAGGCGAGCGTATATCGCACCACGTCGCCAACTCGGTCCAGCAGACCGTCTTATCATCAGCTGAGTCTTTATTTTTACATTTGAGGGTACTTCCCGGCCGCCCCTGTCACCGATTCTAAACTGGCTGGCTTTGCTCAGACACACTCAGTCCTTTGGCATGTCTTCGCCGAGCCAGCAACTGACTGCAACACCCCAGATTATCACCCCGCGCTACGACAGCAGCGCCTCGGGACCACGTCTCGCTCGTGTCGGATCAGAAAACCTGTGAGCTAATGACACACGGCTGAGCTGTTTTTTGCTTACTGCGGGTTTTTTTTATTTTTTTTTTACCCAGTCTGACCTTGAAATTGGTTTTACATCCTTAAATTCTTACCAACCAAGCCAATGAGCATTAATTTATGTTCTGTTTTTTAGGAAGCGCTCTCCAGACAGAATAGGATATAAGATAAAAAGCAGATATTTTGGTGACCTACTTTCTCATTAGCATATGTTATGTAACGCATGTATCGCTCTAATCTCCCACAACCCTGTCCGTATATTAAATGACCCCACTTCAATCCTGTTTTCACGGCTGAGAGGCACCGACTTTCAGGTCAACGTATGAATCCAGCTGCTGAACTGGCACTTTTCCTTTTTTCTGTTGCACTGTTGCACTGTTGTTTTGTTTTGTTTTTCCTGAGACTTTAGGTGTGGTTGGCAGACCAGCTCTACCTCCTCGGTCGCATTCATAAAAACACTAGTCGTCATTCAGATATGACCGATATTATCCGCTCGTGCTCTTTTGTAAACTAAACCAGTCCGTGAGTGTCTTTACGGTTCTCCTGTAGGGCCCAGCAGTAGATGATATAACACTACGTTATCATTTCCTCATACTTCACATTATGGGAAATACAGTTTATGGGTATAACCTGTAAAAATCCAAACTGATGTTAACTGTAATGGACTTTTAACACGTGTAAAACCTCATCTGTGCCCTTTTGTGTGTGTGTGTGTTCTTTTAGCCACATTAGGTGTCTCATTTTTCAAGTCCAGCACCTCTGTGGAAACAGAACAACCACGTTTAGAAGGAGAGAGATGCCCTGAATGTGTTCTGTGTTGTGTGACACAGTTGGAATGACAGAAAAGGTGTTAAAAAATTGTAAAAAATTCAAAACAACATGGAATCAACACATTTTTCTAAATACACGCAGGCGTAAACATTACTGGGGGGG
>NW_007577938.1:499544-510053 GCF_000690725.1 Stegastes partitus | reverse complement strand
CTGTGATAGCTACCTGACCAGGTGAACCTGCCTTCACCCTGAGTCAGCTGGGATAGACTCCAGCCCCCCGTGACCCTAGTGAGGATTAAGCTGTGTATAGATCATGGATGGATGTTGAACTTGGAATCCACATGTACATTTTCCAGGTGCTACTAACATTCACAAAAAACATGGAGGCTCCACGTATTACAGATCATTACCTGTTTATGTTTTCATACCTGTCTGCCGTCACCTCTGTGTGAACACTGCCTGCAGTTCAGCCTAAAGTCTCAGCTGAAGCACGAACGGCTTTACACAGAAACATGTTTCTTACACTTTGTGGTTAGTGTAAACGGTTTATTAATGCCAATATTTTTTTAAATTAGACACGTGAAATAAAAGGATTTTTGGTAAATTGTGATTTTAAGGTTGGATTTGGTTAATTTTCCTGCTAGAGCTGTACGCCACACGTGATTCAATCAAGAACTGAAACTGAAAATGTGATGATTCTCCCTGTTTTTCAGGTGTCCGACTTAGATAAAATCGGTTTCAAATGGGTTTTGGGTCGAGACAGTAAATTGCAATCATCACACTAAAGTTGAGCTGAAATAATCAATCTATCGATCTAAACTGACAAAAAAATCTGCCATTTATTTCAGTTTGTGATGTAACTAATGTTTATGGTTATCGTCGGTTATCCTCTTGTTTATTTTCTGCATTGATGTAAAGTTTGCGTGGTCTTTAAAATGTCAGAAAAGGGTGAAAAATGTCAATTAGATTTTCCCAAACAAAATGTTGTTTTGTCCACAACCCAAAGATAATCAGTTTGCTGTCATAGAGGAAGAAAAAAAACAGAAAATACTCACATTTAAGAAGCTGGAATCAGAGAATTTATAGTTTTATTTCTTAAAGAATTGCTCAAATCAATGATCGAAATAGTTGGCGATTAATTTAAAAGTTGACAACTAGTCGGTTGATCGTTTCAGGTTGTTGATGTAGAAACACCAAACATTTATTGGCTGCTTTTATCTGCTTCATTTCAACATCTCCTGAATATTTTGTGCAGCATTTGAATACTCGTCCGAGCTTCTAGGGACCTATGATGAGCCCATTTGCCTCCCGTGTAACCCAGTCTTTGTCGCCACTCTTTCCAGGAGTACATCTGCCCAAGATGTGATTCGGGTTTCATCGAGGAAGTAACAGAAGACTCCAGGTGAGACGCTTTTATTGTCCTCGCGTCACGTCTCCAGGCAGCGCGCGACGCCGGAGCCCGTTAGCGTCGCTCTGGAGCCGCAGAACGCTGATGCTGCAGTGCTGAAGCCGTAGTTTTGTTTCCAAAGCTGGACATGTGTACACAGGGTTTAGCCGATGTCGCTAATAGTGCTGCTGCCTTTTGTCCCTTTGTGTCTCCCTCAGTCTCCTAGAGGGTGGCGCTAACGGGATAGACGACACAGCCACACAGTTTGCAGAGGTACGAACAGAAATACTGTCCGTTTACACAATTAATCTTCTTCCTCTTTTCCCCCTATCTTTCATTTCCTTATTACAAGTTTGTCGTCTTTACTCACTTTTCCTTTCTCCGAACACCTCCCCAGCTATGGCACCTCCTGCTGCTGGAGCGGCCGTTCACGACAGACGCCGACACCCCCGACTCGGAACCCCGGCTCCCCGGAGGACGCCTGGGGGGTTTCGGCGAGCTGGGAGGGCTGGGGGGCGGGCCGATCGGGGGGTCCGTCCCGGCGGGCCTCGGGGGACCCATGGGCGGCCTGCTGGGAGCCGGGGAGCACTGGGGGCCGGGCCGTCCTCCACGTCTGCACAGCCAGAGGAGGTACCGGTCCAGAGGCAGCAGTCGGCCCGACCGCTCGCCGGCTGTGGAGGGGTGAGCTTTCTCGTCTTCATCCTCCTCGTCTTCCTCCTCGCTCCCATTTATTACAACAATCCTAGCCTTTCTTCTTTTTGATTATTTTCTGTTTTTTTCAGGATTGTACAACAGTTTCTCGCCGGTCTCTTTGCCAACTCTGGGGTCCCCGGCTCACCTCCCCTCTCATGGTAATAGCAGTTTCATTTTACCTCACTGTGGCTCAGTTTTCACTAATTTAAATGAGCAGCCTGCATGTGGATTATACCCACGATGTTGCGTAGCCTGTATGATGTTAAATCTGTGTTTCCTCTGTGAACATATTTATTACAAGTGTGGTGTGACACTGCCACATGGCTTTACCTGCTGTTCAGGTCTGTTTTAATGCCTAAAAACTCCCTTATGCTTTTTTTTTTGTTGCTCTACCTCAAATACAGAAACACACACACAGCTCTGACATGCGTTCTCTTTTACAGACCTGTATCTCCTGATTTGAAACCCGGTTCAGCTTTTGTCTCGTGACGGCGAGTTTACATCCCGTCAAAAAAAAAAAAAAGATTGCATCACATCTCCTGAGCTAAACATGAAAACAGAAGAAGAAGCTCTGAAGCTGTGGTTTTGGTTAAAATGCAAAAAAAAGAGAGACCTCTCTTGAACTTCCTAAAAGCCTAAAAGAGAATGACACCATTTGTCAGAGCCTGAACCTGTAGAAACAGAAAGAATTGTCAGATTTTCAACTTTCCTCGAAGATCCTTGAACTGCTCGCGTGTTGTGTTTGGAAGCGTCACCAGATCTCAGCGTCAAAATGATGAGATTTAAACAAAACCGATTAATTATAAATGCTTCTTTATAATCATAGGACAATTATACATTTTGCACCGCTAGAAGGTCGCCGGTTCGCGTCCCGGTGAGGACACCCGGGATCTTTCTGTGTGGAGTCTCCATGTTCTCCCCGTGCAACGTGGGTTCTCTACGGGTTCTCCGGCTTCCTCCCACAGTCCAGAAACATGTTGAGGTTAATTGGTGATTCTAAATTGTCCGTAGGTGTGAATATGAGTGTGCTTGGTTGTCTGTCTCTAAGTGTAGCCCTGTGATAGACTGGTGACCTGTCCAGGTGAACCTGCCTTCACCCTGAGTCAGCTGGGATAGACTCCAGCCCCCCACGACCCTAGTGAGGATTAAGGTGTAGAGATGATGGATGGATGGATTTTCGAGACGTCACGGCAGAACAACTAGCACACATACACCGATCCTGTCAACTTCACTCAAAAGTCCAGACTTTAAACTCTCTCCCAGTTTTCATGTCTAGATTACATACAACCAGAGATATGATGTTATGAACGTGCGTGGGAAAAAAACGTGCGTAAAATGTGTGAAGCGTATGAAACAGGTGTCGCATTTCTTTTAACATCTTTGCAATTTTTTGTCGTTTCACAAAACGAAAGTGAAAGAAAGTCCCCGAAGTGCAGCTCCCGTGACGTGGCCGTCGGCCTCATCCTGGACAGAAACTATTTCCAGGAGTGGCATCAATAAAAAAAGAAAGACAGACACACCTGCTTGTATATTGAAAATAGTTTTTATCACGTGACTGTTGGTCAGTCGTAGCTTGTCACTTGCGTCAAGCAGTGAAGAAGTTTTTTGAATTTTTTACACCAGTAAGTTTGTGTAAATGGTTTCTTTTTGGCAATTTTTTAAAATAAGACACACAGACTGTAGGTATTTTGATGAAATTCTGTTATTTTGAGCTCAGATTGGGTTAATTTTCCTGATGAATCGTTAAAATCTTGCACGATTAGTTCAAGGAAAGTTGAAACAATTCTGACTCTGATTAATGATTTCATTTGGATGATTCTTAAAGATAATCAGAAAAAGTTTTATTAGCAGGTGAGCTTGCACACACAAGGAGTTAGCCTCGGTTACATAAAACTCCCGACGGGTCAGTAAAAGAACAAGACAGCAACAGAGGGAGGAAGTAATGAATATAAAATCTTTATCAGAAGTCCTAAGAAGGATTATAAAAATAGAATTTGCTACAAAAAACAACCAAACAGTGGTGTTATATTTACCTAAAAGATTAAATAAATTACAGTATTGAAAGACTGAGATTAACATGATCAATAACACGGTTTCTCAGTTGCACCGAGGAGCTCAGAATGATTACAGATTTGTAAATAAAACGTAGAATCAAGTGATTTTAAGCTTAAATGTGGTGCCTTTTCCCGACTGAGCTGCACTGCACACCTTATTAGTTAAATATCCGGTGATACTTTCTGTTTTTGCGGTTTCTGGCTGATGAATCGTGTCAGTTTTGGGCGTTAAATGCTGCTCGTCATCTCCTCGGTTTGTCTCTTTCAGGACGGGGATGCTGCACTCTAACCCGGGGGACTATGCGTGGGGGCAGGGCGGGTTAGACGCCGTCATAACGCAGGTAAACCAAACCTCATCACACTCGACGTCTGTGTTTCCGTCGCCTCGTCGTCGTCACTGTTGGGTTCATGAAAATGTGTGTTTTCAGTTACTAGGTCAGCTGGAGAACACAGGACCTCCTCCAGCGGAGAAAGAGAAGATCTCTTCCCTCCCAACGGTCAATATCTCTCAGGAACAAGCAGGTCAGTCGCTCCTCTTCTCCTCTCATCGCTGTCTCACCAGGTTCCTCTTGTCCTTGAAGCAGACGTCAGAGTGTCATCACGGCTATATGAGACGGTTAGCAGAGCACAGAGTTTAAATCTGCTCTTACGTTTCATAGTCCTCAAAGTTTTATCGAATAAAGTCATTATACTGGATGAAGTTATCGTCAGTAATGTCAAAGTAGGACTTATCCTTTAAAGGAACAAAGCAATAAACTTCATTTCTGCTCTTCAGTAAAGTCGAGCCACAGCGGTTCATTGATTAGTTGTTAACGATTAAATTAATCATTAGCTGTTTTGATTTCATGGCTGAGACTTATGTTTCTGGAGAACCTCGAGCTTCAGAAGACGTCTTTAAAAATCCCAAACTGAGAATTACCAAAGTGTGATTAAATGTAAAAGTTTTAAAATTCTGCCAAAATATTTTTTAGAATTTTGTCTGTTTTGGCCCCAATTCATGAAGACGGAACAAAATCTGAGACGGTGCAGCCGCATGTTTCCCTGATTTCTGTCTGAATTTACATAAACTAACCTGTCTTGTCAATTAAGCATCAGACGATTTGACGATTTGATGATCAGACAATCACTTTGAGGCATTTTTTTCTTAAGAAAAACAGTTGAAACTCTCTGCAGCTTCTAAAACGTGCAGGTTCTTCTTTCTTTCCTCATCTGTGACAGTAAATTGAAAGTCATGGCTTCATCAAGATAGAAATACTTTATTAATCAAAGTTGCAAAGTTCTTTTTTTTTTATAGAGCTGCAACATTTAATCATTAACTTATAAACTTTTAAATTAACCACAGCTGTTTTGATATTCAGTTAATTTAATTTAAGCAATATTGTAAAAGAAAAAAGGGCCAAATTCTGTGATTGCAGATTAAGTGCTTCTTAAATGTGAATATTTTCCGGTTTCTTTCCTCCTATTTGAGAGTAAATTGAATATCTGTGGACAAAACAAGACATTTGTCATCTTTAGAAACACGGATGAACCATTTTTTGACCAAACAACTCATCTAATAATCCAGAAAACGACATATTTAGTTCCAGTTTTGAAATTAAAAGTCAGAGTAACGTAATACAGGCACATCCCACATGGACAGTTAATCACCTTAGGATGCTTTATTTTTAATATCCTAGATAGTTTGAAGGGTTATTAAATACATAACAATCATCGATTAGTTGTCAACTTTTAAATGAATCGCCAGCTTTTTGATCCAAGTCCTTTTTTAGAAAGAAAAACTGCATAAATTCTCTGATTGCAGCATCTTAAATGTGAATATTTTCTGTTTTTTTTCCTCCTATTTGACGGTAAACTGAAGATCTTTGGACAAAACACGACATTTGTGACACAGATGAACCGTTTTCTGACCAAACAACTTGCTAATTAATCCAGAAAATAATCAACAATGAAAACAAGCACGATTTTTGTTGCCTTATCGTAAAATAACACTGTGCTTTGAATGCATGTGTCTCCATGGATCTAAATTATGCCTCATTAGTATAAATTTAGCTGATAATAAACCCGTCGTTGGTGCAGAAGTCTGTTCAGCCGCCTGCTGCCAAGAGGAGCTTCTGAAACGGTGTCTGTTTGGGACGAGACGCCCGTTAACCTTCAGAGAATCAACAGTTTGCTCCATAAATGAAACCGAGATGACGTCTTGTTTCACCTCCTGCTTTTCCTTTTGGCTCGGTGGTGCTTCTCGTGTGTGTGTGTGTGAGTGTGTGTGTGTGTGTGTGTGTGTGCTGCCCTATTTTACCGCTGAACAGTAACGCCGCCGAGCTATTTGCAGGACACAGCTGATGTACTGGGATGAATGAAGGTCTTTTTCTGTGTTTTTATCCATCACGTTCGGTACTTTCTACGTGATTCAACAACTCCACGTCTCCGTCTTGTCCCTCCGACAGACTGCTGTATGGAATGTCCAGTGTGCAAAGAGGACTTCTCAGTGGGAGAACCAGTCAGACAGCTACCCTGCAACCACTTCTTTCATTCAGACTGTATAGTACCGTGGCTGGAAATGGTGAGTTTCAACAAGTACAGCGTCCCGATGCATCGTAGGTCAGATGCAGCATGCAGAAATATAACCAACCTCATCTGGCAGTTTACAGCGAGACCCACAATCCTTTGTTACGTCACGTGAAGCATTACGAACTTTGTGATGGCTTTACTGGAAGCAGAAAGATAAAGCGTGAGATAAGATAAACTTTATTGATCCCTCAACCAGGAAAATTTAAATGACTGAAGGAAGCAGGTGAAGAGTTACACAAGTGCAATACAAAGGCAGAATAAAGACAGAATAAAGAGGCGTGATGATTTCTAAGTATAGTCATGACTCGATAATCCGACCCTTAACAATCCTAGACCTTACTATCCGACAGGTTTTGAGGAAAAACGAACAGAACCCATAAAAACATCCTTAACATACTGACAGCCTTGGATTCTGACTCCGACATGACATTTTATGTCACCAATCAGGATAACGGCGTATTATCTGACTGAACAATCCCACATATTGGCTACGTTCACACTGCAGGACTTAATGCTCAATTCTGACTTTTTTGTGAAATCCGATTTTTTTGTGAGTTCCTTCACATTTCCAGTTAAATGCGACTTGTATGTGATCTGCTGTGTGAACTTCATACGACCCAAAAGTGTCCCACATGCGCAGAAGAGGACGCGACGACGTCACACACAGCGAGCGTGCTCAGTGTTTATGGAAATAAACATGGATGGTAACGGTGGAGCGTATCTGCCACTCCCTCACCGCCACCGATGGTGGAATCAGAAGCATGAGCGCTAGCTAAACTAGCATCAGCAGCCAAGTACTGCCTGTGTGTTCTGGACACTTCCACCCCGTCAGAGCGCTGCCCCGGAGTGGACGTGGCCAGAATGTGTACAATCGCTCTGGCGTGAAATCCAGCGATGCGTAGTGTTCTGACAATACACTAGTTATTATAACAACTATAAACAATAAATATTAACAACTAATGAGCCTTCCAGCATCAAGCCCTCCTTGTATTTTGACCTCCGTCTTGACAATCCAACAGCCTTGCTATGCGACATAAAAGAAGGTTTTACATTTGGTGTCGGGTTATCGAGTCACGACTGGACTCTGAACATCTTGTCTGTGCATTTCATGGTAGAAGTTTAGTGTGTATTTGATTTTTTGTTAGGACGAAGCACTTCTTCTCTGATCTTCTCTCATTATTTAGGCTGGAAAGTGTTGGTGTAATAGGAGACTTTTATCAAACATGTTGAATTCAAAGCAAAAAGGCAGACTTATGATGTAAAACTAGATTTTTCTTTTGCTGACAAAATTGAAAAATTCTGCATTTTCCCTGATAAACAATAGATTTTCTGTCCCAATTACTTTATACCAATTGCATGTAGAATGAAAAGTGTATTTTTTGCAGCGATGCGACTATTCCTGAAGTACTCTGAACATTTTGTCTGTGCATTGTGTGGTAGAAGCTCAGTGTGTGTTTAGTTTTGGGTGGATTTTCTTTGATTTCCAGTAATAAACCTGGAAAGCGTTGGTGTGGCAGCAGACTCTAACAAATCTGTTGCATTCAAAGCCAAGCAGCCACCTGATCGTGACGTAAAGCCAGACTGAAATCAGGAATCTGCTCGCTCAAACTCTCCTACTCTTGTGAGAAGCTAACGTCTTCCTTCCTCCTGTTTCCTGGCAGCATGACACGTGTCCAGTGTGTAGGAAGAGTTTGAACGGAGAAGACAGCAGCAGCCAGCCTTCGTCAGAGTCGCCCTCCCTGTCCATGGACCCCCGAACACAGGAGAGATGGTCCTTCTGATCGCCCGCATCTCCTCCTCCGTCGCAGTCATAATCATCTCAGTCTGACTTCTTCTTCTTCTTCTTTTGTATTTTTTATTTTAACGCCTTTGTTCCTCCTCGACCATGCACCCATACAGACGTCTTAACATCCCGCCGAGGTCGCCTCCATCTCTCTTTCTTTGCCTAATAACCAACCAGCCTAGATCGATGTTCATCCAGTCTTCTCTACTTCCAGCAAACTCCCCCCTCGTTTTTCGTTAAACGTCCCGCCGCGATGGTGGATAAACGCCAGACGTTAGCTAAACCCTGCAGCTGAGCCGGACGCTTCACAGAATGGGGACGACGCGAGCACCTGACGAAAATGGGTTCATGTGGTGTTTGTGTTCAGATGGTGTCAGAAGGACTGAAGTTTGTTTATGTATTATGGTAGTGTTTCATTTTTGCAGGTGTTCGTGTTTTTGGTTTTTTTTTGTGTCCGTGCTCCCCCGAAACGAAAGCGTTTTACAGGAATCGGTGGGTTTAAACAGAAGCTGTGACTTCGGAGGAAACAAACGGGACTCAAATCACAAAACGGTAAATCTCAAAAGTTTTCGGCCCCCCTTAATCCAGATCTCATCTTCCTCCTGGTGTAAATACTCCACACAGACGGCGTCCCTCCGTCGTCCTTTTATTCCTCCGTTTATCTTTGGTTTTTATCACCTTTTTTTTTTTTCGATGTAAATAATTTTAGTCCAACAACTTAAGGTTTGCAATGGAAAAAAAAAAAACAACAAAACAAAACATTGAGAATGGAGACGCAAATGTGAAATACCTGGTTATCAAACTGTATATTATATATATGAAAAAAAAATGTCTATGATGTATTAATAAATTGACAAAAAACAAACATCAGTTTAGTTGTGTTTGCTCATTTCGTTTTATTTTCTCTCCACATTCAAACTTTTAAATTCCAGGCGCTTCATTTGCTCCGATTTTTCCTCAATGTGGGCTTTTAAAAAATTTATATAAAATAGTAATAATATAGGCTATAAAGTCCTGGATGTATGGAAATGGCACGACCGCGAAGATGAAATCATTAAATTAATTGTTTATCTTTTAAATTATTAAATTCACACAGAAAAAAAAAACTGTAATTAACATGTACGGAATTCTTTTTTAGGTTCCCTGAGGTGTTCCCACAACTGGAAAACAATAATAATCTTGGCTGTACACGCTATAGATGTTTAATTATTTATATTTTAAATCTGTTTTTATGCTCCTGCTCTGTTTAAACACTGCCGAAAAAGTTTCTGAATTTTTGTGACACGACTGTAAATCTCAGCTGAATCACAAATGACTTCTCAGTTGCGCCAAGAAGCTCAGAATTATTTGGTTTTTATAGAATCTGTTTAATGCTAAGAGTTTATTTTTAGCAAAGGTGATTTTAAGCTCAAATTTAACTCATTTTCCCAACAGACCTGTACAATTCTTCCTTTTTTTCCTACAATTTCTTGCTGGTAAATGGTGTAATTTTAGCAATTTTTAAAAATATAAAATACCTTTCAAATCAACGAGTATGTTTCGGGGTTCAGAGGTTTAAAACATGACACCTGATGCTAAAAATTCTGAGCAGTATTTGCTTTATTTACAATAAAATTAAACAGCAGCATCAGAAGACATTTACACATTTCTGTACATCGCTGAAATGATTTCTTCAAGCATCTCGTTAGCTTCAAATCAAGGCAGCTCAGGTTAAAGTGGTTCATTCGTGACTCTCTCAGGTGCCGGGTTTGATTAGAAGTGCTGCATAAACAGACTGAGGTTCATTATTAACCGCTAGAATCACTGAAGGACCAGAAGATGAACCTGCATTAGCTGATAGAAACGTCAGTGCAGCGGGGATCACAGCTTCCAGGAGGTTCCAGTGGGATTTTTTTCAGTGTTTGCATGTGAAATGTGCAGAGAAATGTGTTCCCAGTAGGTGAACTGGTTTTGCTGGTCAGCGTGTGTTCCAAGCCAGCGTGAGCAGAGAGCGAGGCGGAGCGGTGGAGGGCATGAAGCCCACGGCGGGATCCCAGACCTCGAACTGGACCGCCGACGGAGACCTGGCAACGCAGATACAGACAGATATAAATGAATACTTTATTAATTACAGGCATCCGGTAGCTTGTAGATTTATTACATGGAAGAGAAATAAGATACGAATCACACAAAGAAGAAACAGAAGCTTCTGCTGCAACTTAACACTAAAAAATGTTTAACAGGGACGCCGCTAT
>NW_007577938.1:493821-497333 GCF_000690725.1 Stegastes partitus | reverse complement strand
CCTGAATGCAGCCTGAATGCAGCCTGAATGCATCCAACCGGTTCCAGGTTCCGGGTTCCAGGTTCCAGCTTGCTCTGAGGCCTGCAGGCTGTTTCGTGGAGCTCAGCCTGTAAACCTGCGGCTGACTCACTCTGTGGACGTGACCGAACACGCAGCCGAGGATCCCACCTGGATGATGTCGTGAGCGTACTGTTCTGCTCGGTCCCAGCTGCCCAGCTTCACCCCGCGGTCCGCCGGGCTCCAGCCGGCGCAGGCCTCGGTGCCAAACAGGTAGTACTCTGGATAGAGCTGGTGGATGACGTCCAGGCTGATGTCAGCCGGAACCAGGTGGTCCAGGTACCAGTGGACCGCCACACCATGGATGTAGCGTCCTGCTTGGATGTCACTAAGGACCTGGAGGAAGCAAAAACGAGTATCTGAGGTTATCTGAAATCTGAAATCTGAAATCATTCACAACAGGTTAAGAGCCATAACGCTAAGAAAATGTGATTAACAACGAAAAGTGAACATTCAAGCTGCTGCATGGATACTTATGACCCAACAGATTTATCCGTGTTTCCAGAAGTCCTTTAATAAATCTAAGAAAAAAACAAAATGCATTGTTGGATTGTTGGAGGCATATAGGTGTAAAGGAATCATTAAAAAAAAACATCTATATGTAATTAAAACACAATATACAAAAGACAACAAGATGTTCAGCTCAGTGTCACTGAGAAGCAACGACACCAGAAAAATATCCACATTTAAGAAGCTGCAATGAGAGAATTTAGTGTTATTGCTCTTGGACGGAAAGTATATTTATGTATTGGAAAATGTTAAATATATTTTTTAACAGATATTCTACAGTTTCCTGTAATATACAATTAAATTGATAAAAAGGTTTTTCATTTAGAAGTTAAATGTTTAAAAAAAAAGAAAGAAAGAAAAGCCAAAACTGTAATTGTTTCTTTTACAACATTTGACCATAAAATACACAATTTTTTTTTACTACACAGCCAAAAAATATCATTATTATATTTTGAAAGTAAAACAATGTACATTAAGGATTAAAAACAGTAAATCACCTGTTTTAACTGTTATTTTAAAGGTTTTTCCTGTTTTGTTCAATTACAGATAATCTCTAGTAAAACCAGTTAATTTACACCATGACTGTAAAAAAGAAAAAAAAAAGAAATGGCAAAAACTCTAAAATATTTCATAAATAGTCTGTATTTGTATAAATATATATGTTCTTTGACAATGTGTGACCATAACATTGCTATTTTACTGTATTTAAATCTCATATATATATCATATAATATTAATATTTTACAGATATTTGCTGTTATGGGAGTTTTTTTTAATTCAGATATTTAAATAATACTAATATTTATTAAAATCACAGAAAAACACATCAATCTGCATGTTGACTGTAAAAAAAGGCAAAAACTGTACAGTATTTCATCAAAAATCTGTATTTTTGCAAAAATATGTTCTTTATTAATGTGTGATCATAAATGTAACTATTTTACATTATTTGAATCAGCTACAAATACACATATTTTATACATAGTTCCTGTTATATAATGTAAAAATTGTGTAACACATATTTTCCCTGTTTTGTTAAATTTAGATTTTTAGGTGTTACTAATAACATCAAGTAAAACCAAAGAAAAACATTAATCTGTTAAAAAAAAAAAAAAGTCTGTAAAAGAAAAGGTACAATATTTCATCAAAAATCTGTATTTTTAAAAATATATATGTTCTTTTATAATGTGTGACCATAAATTACACTGTTTTACTGTATTTAAATCAGCTAATGATGTCATTAATTTACAGATATTTGCTGTTATTTTCTGTCTTTTTTAAGTTTTTACATTTTACAGCCTTAGAATGTTTTTAAACACTTAATTTTTCTTTCCCCCCATTACCTAAATCCTCCTTAGCACATGTTTTTTTTTTTGTAGTGATGATTATTAACTTGTAATATCCTGAGTGATGCTTTAGAAGTGACTCTATTGCTGTATTGACTGATTTAGGTTTAAACTCCTGATCTGTCCTGTGCAGCAGCATCAACTCCTCCAGCAGCCCCCCGCTGCGTCCTTGGACTCACCACTTTGGCCCAGCGGGGCAGCAGCAGCCGGTTGTCGTCCAGGATCAGGACGTGGGTTCTGGGAAAGGACGAGGCATGGAGGGCCGGGCCCAGGTCCAGAGACACCCAGTCCCTCTGCTGCTCGGCGGTGAAGCCCAGAGCCTGGAAACTGCAGCAGCACAAACACAAACCTCAGCCAGCTGCAAGGAAACCACACGTCTGAAGGATTACGAGAGGACACGAAGACACACCTGTAGTTGGTCATCTGGCCTGCAGAGGGCTCGTTGCCGGTGGTTACGGCCCAGAAGCTCAGGTTGTATTTGGAGTATTCCTCCAGGAACCTGAGAGGAGACGTTTACAGGTGAGTTATCTGGTCTGGAGCTCTGACTTTTAAAGGCGAAGCGACTCACCTGACGTAGTACTGAGCCCAGGCTTTGTGCTCTTTGCCCCCCGGCTGCCCCTTCAGGGAGCCTTTACCCGTCAGCGCACCGTTGGTCTTCATCCAGGCGGGGGCGCTCCAGGCGCTGGCCAGCAGGGACAGAGGCCCGGGGGACAGGGCCTGGGCTCGCTGCAGCAGAGGAATCTAAAACATGGAGGATAGAACAAGTAGAGGCACGAAGGGTTCATGTTTGTTCAGGTTTTAAAAACCAAGAAACATAAAACAACAACTCTGGATCAATTCATCTGTGATCCGAACCCAGAAACCTTAAAAATGCATGTTATTATTTTAATAAAATGCCAAAATTACACCATTGATCCAAACCAAAATCTGTAAAAACAGAAAAATTCGTCAGCTCTTCGTCTTTCAGACTGTCTTTGAGATAATCACATGCAACATTCAGCTCAATCAGGAAAATTAACCAAATCTAAGCTTAAATTTGTGATTTTTAACCAAAATCACTTTATTCTGCGTCTCATTTAAACATCTGTCAAAAATAAACAGTTTGCACTAAAAGGATTTCGTTTAAAACATAAAATTCTGGTGTCTTTAGCGCAACACAAACATTTTTAGTAACTCGACTGTGACTGACAGTCAGGTGACAAAAAATCAGCAACGTTTTGGATGAACTGCAGGCAGTGTTTGAACTGTGCAGAGAAAAGATGAAGATGGAACCTGATTAATTAATTCAATGTAAATAGTCACATATCTACAGTACGTAGAGCCACAGTTGTTCCAGTGTTGGTGACACCTTTTTTCATTTTTTTGTAAAGAAATAATTAAAGAAATTGAACTCTTTTTTTCCCCCCGATTTCAATCATTCTGTCTCCTACTGACAGAAAACATTTCTGAGTTTTTGTTTCCTGTTTCCACGGAGCTGCAGGACTTTAAATTAAAGAGAAAAATGAACCACAGTGAAGAAAAACGAGCGCTGAAGTTCAGAGGTTTAAAGAAATTAAAAATAATAAGACGGAGTGGATCAAAAACATGAATTTACTGTTT
>NW_007577938.1:449639-493562 GCF_000690725.1 Stegastes partitus | reverse complement strand
GTTCAGAGGTTTAAAGAAATTAAAAATAATAAGACGGAGTGGATCAAAAACATGAATTTACTGTTTGTATGTGTGTCCTGTGACATATTTAGGACATTTCTTGTTTAATGCTGGTGAGAATATCAATATTATTTTTAATGTAAGATTTATAAATTCACTATATAAATATACATACATATACCTGATGTATATTTGTAATAAAACATTATCCTTAAATATCTGTAAGATGTAAGATTGAACAAACTTTATCTCTAAAGCAGACGATTTCCCCCAAAACATGTAAGATGTTTTTCTCCTGAGCAGCAGCTGCATCTTTTCTTCTGGATTATTTAAATGATCTAAACTCAGATTAGATTAAATGTAGGAGCACCACTATTTCCAAGGCTGTAAATCATCATAAATAAGAATAATTACCATCAACTATGCTGCTCTTACTGTGATGTTAACGTGGACCAAGTTGGATGATTCACAGCGTTCCTCATAAATAACCTCAAAGTGGTGCATTGATCAGGTTGGAATCTGCAGATCTCTGGACTAAACTGAGCCTCCAGATCCCAACGAGTGGAAGGAGAAAGACGGAGACCTTCATATGGACGTCTTCGGCTGCCAGGGTGAAGTTGTCCAGGCCGTAGTCTCCAGGCGAGTCGGCGTAGGTGTACAGGCGGGTGGAGAAGTCGCAGCTGGCCATCGGGACGCGAACGACGCTGAAGCCGATTCCTGCAACCGGATTAGTTAACATGTAAAACAGTCGACGCAGCGTCGTGATGTGAAACCAGGCCGATCACATCAAACATGCTTCATAGAAACAGAAAAACATCTCCCACCACTGAGGTACCAGCAGATTCAGTGTCTTCTCTTAAATCACTTCTTAAAACCCACTTTCATAGTCTCGCTGTGGACTGATGTCCTCTTTTATTTCTCTTTTACATTTTCTCTTCCCTTTATAGCGGCACTGCCTCCTGTCCTGCTCTCTTTTCTCTTTCTTAACCTACTTTTATCTTCAGCTTTTATCTGTGATGTCGTCTTTTAATCAGTTTTACTAGTTTTATTATAATACACCTTCCAATAGGGACCCAGCCTGTAGTTTTTCATTTTTATTGTGTATTTTTATATTGTGAGTGTTCGCCTGCACTTCATCTTCGTGTTGTATAAGGTGCTATACAAATAAAATGTATTATTATTAAGACTCTGAAACAACATTCACTCTAATCTAGGGATTTTTTTTTAGCTTTATTTAAAGATACAGAGTTTGTTGGCAGCAAAGTGAGCAGAGAAACGCTGAATAATTCATCATTATTAAATCTAAAACAGTGTCTGTAATGGGTTTGATTTCATTTCCAGCCACATGAAACCTAAAACTTGACTCTAGATCAGCTCCTGTGCAGGACTGTGAGGGGTTCAGGATCATATTTGGTACCTTCAGAGGAGAAGTATTGCCTCAGCAGCTGCTCCTGTGACCCAGCAGACAGAGACAGGATGTTCATGGCTGCTGCGTCCGTCATGGAGCCGCCAAACCCTCGGACCTTCTGGTACTTCTGGTAGGAAACCAGAGTCAGCCTGAGGCCTGGAACAGACATGCACACATAAAGACACACAGTCTAGAGCTGCAGCAGCAGAACCCGTCCTGCTGGACTAACCTGTGGAGCTGCCGTTCACCTGGACCTCCGCCTCGCCAGCCTCCAGCCTGCTGCCCTCCAGGCTGCTCAGGTAGGAGGAGAACCGGCCTACTGGAGGCAGCCGGACCGGACCGATGCTGTCGCAGTAGGTGGAGTTGCACTCGCACACCACCGAGTCGTGTCCAAAGTTCCTGGAGATACATTTACTGCTTCCTGGACGGAGGAGAAAAAGAAAAGGTGACTTTTGTTCACAAACAGGAAGTGAACTGTGAGTTTAGGTGTTTACCTGCAGAGAGGATCAGTGGGGTCGAGACCAGGAGCAGAACCAGAACCACAGGAGAAGACATTTTATCTGCTAACAACAGATCCAGGTCAAATCTGACTGAACAAACTGCTGATCACATTTCACTGTCACATGATCTCAGGTTTCTCACCTGAGAGGATCCTGACGACTGAAACTCTGCAGCTACGTTGTTTGTTTGTTTGTTTGTTTGTTATTTACTCTCAGCTGTCACCTCAGTCTGCTCCAAGCTGCCATTCCAGCGTTTCAACACACTGCTCACCGCCTCACAGAAGTCATGTGACTCCAGAGATGGTCATGTGACTCCAGAGAGGGTCATGAGGTCAGCCCTGCAGCGTCCAGGAGCTGCAGCCAGGTGGCGCCACGCCCCCAGAGATCCACCAATACAGGAAGCTGCTGCTGCCTCATTCTGATTAAACCTGTGTTGATAGACTAGAATAATAATAAGAAGAAGAAGAAGAAGAAGAAAAAAATGAGGGTAAAGTTCCCTCAATATTATTAACAATACAAACCCATGTGATGAGACAAATTAGGATCTATTTTATTATTTTATCAGAAATATTTGTCTAATAATAGGAAAAAGAAAAAGAAAATTAGGGTTAAGTTCCCTCAATAAGGCCCTACAATGTTATATAAAATACAACTTAAAATACAAATATTCCTAAACCTGATTTGATCAGACAAATCAGGTTTAGGAATATTTGTCACCCCAAACATTTATATATATACTAAAAAAATAAAAAATAAAGTCAGAATTATCATAACAATGAGAAGAAGGAAAAGAATGATATATGAATTACAAATGTACCTAATTCAATAAATGAAGGTTAAAATTCTATGATATTGAAAACACCAAATGGTCAGACTAATTTAAATATATAAATGGTATAAACCTGAGACTATTATATAAAACACCAGTTAAAATCTGCATAAGACCCACATTCACCTGACTAAATGAGAAGTCGAGGTTCGTTTATATAACATATAATAACGTTAAATAAAACACAAATGTACCTCATGGTGTTAAATCTACTTGTGACTTATTTAAATATTTGGGTCAAATCTCAATAAAATTTAAAATGAAAACAATCTGGACTATTTAAAGTCATAAATTAAAGTGAATACATCATAAAATGATTCATAGATGAAGCCCAAATGAATCCAAAGTTTCACAGATAGAAACTTTAATGTTAGAAAAACTCCTTATACACATTTGTAATAACTTTGTTCTTCAGTGGCCTGTACGGACAGGAAGACACCAGGAACTGAAGATTAATTCTAAAAACTGGATTGAAGTACATGTTTTTACTGCTCTTTTTCTGGAGCAACTGGATTCAGTTCCAATCATGTGATCAAAACAGATTTTTAAAAACAACAATTCAACATGAGCAATGAAAATTAAAATGTAAACTCTTTAAATTCACATTCTAGTGGCTCATATTTCTGCCTGTAGGTTTGTTGTCTCTCAATTTCACTAAGTAACTCCCTTTATTGTGTGAAATGTGTCTAATAAATAAGTTATGTTGATCTAAAGTCATTTAATCAGCAGCTCTGACGAGGTTCTTCCTCTCTGCGTCTTCTTTCCCTCTAAAAAGTGTCGACAAATGCAGAAAACACATTTTTAACACTGTTCGTTTACAAAATGCACATTAACGGGACTTAAATCTGCAAAACGAGCAACTACGAGACATTAAAAAAAGAGTCCAAGAACAGAGTGGAACAGAAAAGACCCAACAAACAAACTCACCGTCAACAATCGAACCGGTGAACCAGAGAAAAATCAGCTTCACGTTTTTAACTTTTTATTATCAAAGCAACACTCATGCATCATAATTTACACATTTTACGGACGTTTGCATGTTGGCGTATTTCAGTAATATTACTATTTATGTGGGACATTTGTGTGACAGTTAAATCTTTACAGGAAACTGCAGAGCTTCTCCAACATCGCCGGATTCCTGTTGCTCAGAAACACGAGTTCTTTCTTCCCGTCTTCTGTTCGACCTGACGGGAGCAAATAAATCAGAGTCACATAAAAGTGTAAATTCTGTGATCGCAGCTCCTTGAACGTGAATATTTTCTGGGTTTTTTCCTCCTCTGTGGCAGTAAACTAAACATTTTTCATCATTTTTGAGGCAAAAATGAAACAATCAACAGTGAAAACACGTCTTGGTCACAACAGAGCTCCGTCTCCTTCACTCACTCTGCGCATGCTGCAGCCAGTGTCGGTCCATGTAGTAAAGGTAGCAGCTCTCAAACTCCTTCTCGCTATAGTTGGGCACCGACACCGGGATGAACGGGTCCATGCTGTCGAACCCCGTCTGAGTCAGAAAACAGGACATTAAATAATAGTTAGAATAAAGAATAACCTCCTTTTTTTCTATCGCATTTCTGAAAACCCTTTTCAAAAACAAAGTGCAGCGATAAAACATGTTTAAAAAGGCAGAAATTAAACGTTAAAAAAGAAGTTTGAGAATATTTTACAGTGCAAATCTGTACAGGTGAGATTAAATCAGTGTCAGTAAATAACACCAAGACAACACAGATGTGCACAGGAGGTAAACTGGGATTTATAGAGTCAAGAACAGCAGAAACAGAAAGTATTTCTATTTTTATTTTGAAGTCGTTCCAGTGAAAACCGCCAGATGTGGACAAAAGATGTTGTTTTGCTGAAATTTTAAGAGTCTAATTAGTCTTAAAGGTCAGATTCCACCAAGATTATCAGCATCGTTTTGCTTAATTTATGCACTTTTTGCACCTTCTGCTAATTCAAATGAATTTTAAACTAATTTGCAGAAAGAGTCCTGCAGCTCAGATACAGTAGAGAGTCATTATCCAGAGTGGAACCAGTCCTGTACCGACATGGGCTGGAAGTCTGCTCAGAGAGGAAGAAGACATCACTCCAGAAGAAACATAGAAAAGACAGATTACAGTTTGTAAATGCACACAGGGACAAAGAGCTTCATTAGTGGAGACATGTCCTGTGGTCTGATGGAACTAAACCTGAACTGTTTGGCCTTCATGACCATCGTTACATCTGGAGGAAAAAGGAGGAAGCTTGAAGCCTGAGAACACCATCCCAACTGTGAAGCACGGGGGTGGCAGCATCATGCTGTGGGGGTGTTCTGCTGCACTTCACAGAATAGATGGCATCACGAGGAAAGAACATGATGTGGAAATATTGAAGCAACATCTCCAGACATCAGCAGGAAGTTAAAGCTTTAAATGGGTCTTCAGATGAACAATGACCCTCAGCATAGCGCCAGATTAGTTACAGAGAGGCTTCAGGACAACAAGGTCAGTGTTGAGGAGTGGTCATCACAAAGCCCTGATCTCCATCCTGGAGAACATCAGTGGAGCAAGGAGACCAACAAACCTGACTCAGTTCCACCAGTTCTGTCAGGAGGAATGGACCAGAACTCATCAGACTGTTGTGAGAAGCTTGTGGAAGGAAACCCAGAACGTTTGACACAAGTCATAAAGTTTAAAGGCAATGCTACCAGATACTGAGGAGATGGATAGAAACTTCTGGTACTTCTAATGCTGGTAATCCTAACTGATCCTAACTGACCTGAAACAGGAAGTTTGGTCTGATTTCATGTCAGACAGTGAGACATAAAACATGGAAACTTCTGGTTTCAACTGTACACTTAATAATCTTTGCATTTTATTAACAGTTTTCACTTAAATTCCTGCCAAATAAAAACAACAGACTTTGCAAAGATCCAACTAAAGCATGTAAGCTGAAAAACGGTGCTTTTATTATTAGATTATATTCATTTCCTAAAGTTATCAGATCAGCTACTGTATATATAATAATCCTCTTTATCCAACAGAAAAACGCCACGACTCTCCAGAGGAAACAAGACTTAGACTTTTACTGAATCTAATGTTGCTCCGACGGTCCGGATGGCGTCCATTCTTCCCGACGACTGAAGATTTTAACGTAGAAATCGTTTATTTGCTGCCTTTAGGTTAATAAAACTTCCACATAAAGTCAAAGAAAAGGAGTAAACTTTCTACATCTGTTTGTTCAAAACTCTGAGAGCAGATTTAGGACTTATATTAGGAGAGACAAGTTAAACCTTCATTAATCCCACAGTTGGGATATTTGCATGATGTGAGCCGGTGATGCTGAAGGAGCTGAACCCCGCTGGGCTCCGACCTCCACAAAAGCTCTAAAGCTCCCGTTACAGCATTCAAACCAATACAAATATCAGCCCTTGTGTAACGCCCAGGGAAGAAATCGATAAAGCACATTTTTTAAAAAACCTGAATTAATGCATTACTAAAAAGTTACGCCCACACGGTCGGTCAAAGGTCAGCAGCTGAAGTCCAGAACTTAAAGCAGCAGTTTTTATTTGCTCCCGTCTCATTTTTCTTCACTGTGGGTTCATTTTTCTCTGCAGCATAACGTCCTGCAGCTTTATGGAAACACAACGACATGAAGAAGGACTCAGGAATGTTTTCTGTGCATTAAATTAGAATAAAAAGTGGAATTTCTTTGCAGGATTTCCCAACAGTGGATAAAAACGGAGGCTCTACATGCTGTACATTTGAAACTATTTTTAGTTTTTACACCCTCGCAAACATTTTGTGGGACAGTTTTGTCTCTTTCTGCTGTTTTGTGTTGTTTTTCCTTTTTTGTGGGTTTGCCTTCGGTTGTTGTATTTGTGTTTGATGCAGTTTTGTCCATGTTTTCGTGTTTTGTTTGTGTTGTTTTGCATCTCTTTGTCGTGTCCCGTCTGTTTTGTGGTTCAGTTTTGTCTCTTTTTTTAATTTTTGGAGGGTCTGCTTTTGGTTGTTTTCCTTCTGTTTGACGCAGTTTTGTGTCTTGTTTGTGTCGTCTCCCGTCTCTTTGTCTTGTCCTATCTGTTTTGTGTCCCAGTTTCGTCTCCACATCCTAAAGACTGATCAGCTGTAGAAAGTTGTTCCACCATCAGCTGAGTGTATCTCCAACAACTCACTCCTCTGTTCACCGGTTCTGAGCCACGCTGCATTTATTTTATTATTGAAATCACTTCCCAACTTGCCTCCTCTCTGCTCGGTGGAATCACAACCTGCAGTTCAGCCGAGAAGTTCCTGAATCGTAGCTCTTGGGAGTTCCAGAGGATATCTAAGGATATCAGTATCTGGAACTCCCAACTAGTCAGAACTGATGAAGCCTCTTGGATGAGAGGTGGAACGTCTTCAAGGAACTCAAGCAAGTCCAGTTGCTACCATTAATCTACGAGAATAACCATGACCTGGAGGACTGACACTCTTCATAGACACCTTCACTGGCTCTTGGTTGCACTTTTTGACAGAAGTTATAATGTTGTTGGCAAATTTTTACAATATACAATTTAATTTAGGATGTACGTCTGAGAGTAGATCACATTCACACACCAATGGCGACAGAGCTGCCATGCAAGGTGCTGCCTGCCATCAGGAGCACCTTCAGGTTCAGTGTCTTGCCCAAGGACACTTCGGCTGTGGAGGGGCGGGGGATCGAACCGCCAACCTGATTAGTGGACAACCCACTCTACCACCTGAGCCACGGCCGCCTGCAAATCTTTAAATTAAATATGGAAGTGGATTTTGATGAAATGTCACAATTTTAATATTAGATTTGGTTCATTTTCCCGACAAATGACACCTTTGAGGGCTGTCGGAGAGTTGAAAATGTAAAAATTCTTTCTGTTTTTACGGCTTCTGGCTCTTGTGTAATGCTGTATTTTTGGCGATTTTTAATAAAAGAAAACATCTCTTTCAAGTTGTGGAGTCCAGAGAGTTAAAATTTATATTTTTTTATCAGGCGGGATGAGAAAGTTACGAGTTTTATAGTCCAATTGTTGTCCTGTATATGTGTAAAGAGACGCTGATGGATTTACTGCTCCATGAGTAAATTGATCCGCTGACGTCTGATGGATAATGTCAGAAACGACTCGGTCACACGGTTTAACGCTACAAACAGGCCGGCAAGACGGGAACGGAAACATCAGAGGACTCATTCTGGGGTTTAAAAGCTTCTCATTGTGTAAAATATCCAATTAGTCAATACGGAGGGTGTAGACGCACTAAACAAGGAGTGAGAGATCAGTTTCAGGCGAGACTTCTGGATGTACTGCCTGTTGTGTTGCTCACAGACAACATAAAGTGTCTCATTCTGCAACCTCCTGACCAACTACCAGCATTATAAATGATGACTTCTACAGATAGTGAAGATCTCTCACCTCTCCGAGCAGCTCCTGAGGCAGGTAGGCAGATTTTGGCGTGAAGAGAGACCCAGTCTGGGACAGAGTGGTGATGATGGCGCCTCCGGTCTGAGACAAGAGAGAAAAGTTCTTCAGTTGGTATTCTGATGTACAGTCGAGAACGCAAGTTTACATCTGCTTGTAATGACCATGTACGTCCATCTTGAGGTTCCAACGACTCCTTTAAGTCTTAATTTTCTATGATGAGCTCGTTGTATTTTGGTTGTTTGGTAGATTTATTAAAGGTATTCTAGAAATATGACATTTGCTGGGTCATAAATATACATACAGCACCTTGAAGCACTCAGTTTCATGACATCTTCTCCTCTGATCCACTTTCAATAGAACCATCTGATCCACTCATTAGACTCAGACACAAACACTACAGTGGGAAAGTCTGAGGAGCTCAGCAAAGATCTGAAAAAACAAATCACTGACTTGAACAAGCTCGAAAAAAAGCAGCTTCAGATCCCAGAACCATCAGTCTGTCAGTATAAAGTTCATGGTCCAGTTGTGTTACTGCCATCAGCAGGAAGAAAACACAAACTACCAGCTGCTGCTGAGAGACGATTGGTCAGGATGGTCAAGAGTCAACCAGGAATCAGCAGAAAGCAGCTCTGGATGGATCAGAAGCTGCTGGAACACAGCTGTCAGTGTCCACAGGGCTTGACATCAACATGAGCTGAGAGGCTGATGAAGAAGGAACTTCTTCCTCTAGAAGCAAAACCTGAAAGCTCCACTGAAGTTTGATCACATGGACAAAGAAAAAGGCCTTCTGGAGGAGAGAGGGTGAGGCCTTCAACCCCAAGAACACCAAACCTACCATCAAGCATGGAGGTGGCAGCATCATGCTCTGAACTGAAGCTTTACACAAAGAAGATGGAACAATGAAGAAGAAGAAGGAGGATTACCTCCACATTGTTCAGGAAAACCTGAAACCATCATCAGAAGGTTGATCTTGGACACAGTTGGATGTTCCAACCAGACAATGAGCCCAAACACACATCAAAGTGGTGAAGAAATGGTTCCATCAGAAAATTCAGAGCTATAGCAGTCATTGGAAACTGAAGTCAGACCTGATACACATGGTCTTTACAAGTGGACGTAAGCTTTTGTTCATGACTCTAACAGTGTTTTTCTCACCCAGTCGTTCCTCACGAGCTTCTTCAGGTTGTGGATCAAAGTGAGCTCCTCTGGTTCCACCTGAGAAAGTGACAAACGTGAGCTTTTCTACCTGAAGAAGAAGAAGAAGAAGCAGCATTCAATGTGATTCCTTAGTGTTCTCACGTTGCTGTGATTCTCCTTCTTGATGGTGGACCTTCCCCACAGGGCGTTGACTCCGTCCACGACCACGGCCAGGCGGAAGTGAGCCCCCGGCTGGCCGCTCTGCAGCCTCAGCTCCTTCATCACCGCCCCCACCACGTCGCTGCTGCTCTTCACTCGAGAGATCCCCTGAAGACGAGGACACGCCGTCAGAGGGCCGACGACCGAGAAATCAGAGGGAATAAAACTGTAGATGTTAGCGGGAGACAATCTGAGCAGCAGAGTCGAGGTGAAGAGTGGGCGGAGGGCGTCGGAGGATCATTTCATGCTCAGTTTATCTGATTTTTATGCTTGAAAACAAACCGTGTCATGCATAACCTTTTAATGCTGGTCATGCTACTCCCAAAATTATCTGAATTTGAGCTTAAAATCAGAATATTTAATCAAAATCATTTTATTCTACGTGTCTCATTTAAAATGGCACAGCATGCACAAAAAGTTTAAAATGTCATTTCTGTTGTTTTGGTTAGAAAATGGTTCGATTTAACCAGCTGAGCACAAACTGGTTGAACTGCCGACAAGTTCTCGACTCATTAAGCGTCACTTTAACCCTCTGAACCCCAAAACCTGCCGTCTTGTCTGTAGTCTGTCACAAAAAAGTGCAAAAACGACACAAATTATCAGCCAGAACCTGTAAAAACTGAAATAATCCTGAGATTTTAAACTTCCGACAATCCTTTCTGACGTTATGTTCACTTGGTAAAATCATGATATTTCTTTAAAATTTAACATTTCCTTTAAAAATTACCCAAAAATCAACCGTTTGCACCGGATAGATTCTGCAAAAAACAAATAATTTTGCGTTCTTTGGTGCAACTGTGAAGCCACGACTGACTCAACTGAGACCAACATGTACTTCACAAAAATTCTGGAACTTTTTGACCGAATTCAGCAAGTTAGCAAATTAAAAGAGGTCAACCCTGTAACACCAAGTGCTTGGTATTTGACAGATTGTCAGAAGGTTCAATAAACACTCCCATTTCAAAAATTAGAATTTTCTGGCAATTATTTTATGGCTCAGGGTTAAATATTTACAGTATGTGGAGCCAACATGGTTGCTCCAATGTTGTTCACACTTATGGAGACTTACAAAAATGCTAATTCTGCTGCTTATTGCTCTAAACATGAATAATCAAAGAAGTTCAACTTTTGTTTTTGTCTTATTTTAGGATTTCTGGCATTCTAACTGTGTCATTCTGACATTTCTGAGTTCTGTCTCCTTCTTCATGGTTGTTCTGAGTCCATAGAGGTGCAGGACTTTATGTTACAGTGAAAAATGAGAGGAGCAAATAAAAAAACACCCACAAACTGTTTAGGGTTCAGAGGGTTAATACAGACGTCGAAACAGGAGAAAGATGAGAAAAAAATGCAACTCTAAATCAATCTACTTTGTCAGATAATGTAGCTGCTGATCAATACATGCATTAAATGAGTATACACAAGCTCACAGTGACACGAAAGGTCACGAAATTTGCACAAAAACAGGATTTAAAGCAGCAACATGGCGCTCAGACAGGGATAAACTCAGAGTCGCTCTCTGCCGATCCATCACTCGCTCACTTCATCAGCGATCGATCGGCGCCGAGCAGAGCCGGGGTGAAAGCTGAAACTTTAATGCCCCCTGTAGGGGAATCAGCCGGGCAAGAATAAAAGAAACAGGTAGCGGATGATGAAAACGTCCTGGGAGGCCCGAGATAAAACCGCATCAGTTGAACGCCTCACCTGATCCACCAGCTCTCCCAGCGGACGGTCTTCTTCGGTGAACTCCCTCTTCGTCCAAATGTAGCGCTGCGTCGTCTTCAGCTGAGGAGGGAAACGCGAAAGTTTCACTCACTGGCTTTTATGGGGTTTGTGCTCCAGGTATGTTCTTTCTCACCATCGACCCTCTGATCAACTGGACTTTCTTTCTCACTGGTTTTCAGAATTCAACCCTCTTTGAGGCTCTGCTCACCTGATTTTAATGCCAACAATGTACATTAACTCAAATTTATTTCAATCACAAATACATCTCAGTTCTAATTTGCAAACTGTACAAACTACACAATGTTTTATTTCATTCTTTGAGTCACTATTCAGAGCTCATGACTATATTTCAGAGATAAAACAGACTTCAGCAACAGACTGTTACAACCCTGCTGCTCCAAGCAACGTCACAGGAGGTCATTCCTCCCGACTGCAATCAGACTTTTTAATGCTTCAACCTAAGCACATTTGCACATTCTGTTCATTTGCACATTTCTGTATCTCTCTTATATATTCTTGTAAATTTGTTGACTTTTTCTATATTATACTTTCTATATTTTTATCTTATTTTACTTTATTAAACTTTCATTTTATACCCTAATATTCTGTGCTGTCTTTTGCTTTGTTTACCCCCTTTGTTGAATATTCATGCTGCTGTAACAACTGAATTTCCCTCTGGGGGATTAATAAAGTCAGGTTAAGTTTAAACCGTGGACCGAATGATTTTTTTTTTTTAAGTCACACAAATGTGTACATATATGAAGCACCGTGTTGCTTTGTGAAGTTCGTCTCAAGTAAAATACACAAGTTTTATTTGCTTTAAATTCAAAACACCGCAAGAAATGTGCTCTCAGTGTCCTCAGTAGACATACAGTGTTTAACAACTTCGTTAAACCACCTGTCTAATTTGTTAACACTGTGTGTATGAATACATATGAAGAGTTCATTTGCAAAATCAGATACCTCCATCTTCACAAACCTTCAGAAAACCCACGTTTCCATCGTCTACCTGAGACATCAATCAGTTGTCTCTATTGTTGTCATTTCTACTGAGTCAAATCCACTCAGCTTCACTTTGATTGATATTCTCTCAAGCAAACAACAAAAAAATAAGTTTTCTGAAAATCTACAAAACTATTTTTTTTTAGCTTTTAAAAAAAAAATTTAAACTGTATATTATAAAATTCCTGGATAACAATAATAATTGTATTTTAGCATTAAAAATATCATTTTGGTTGAAGAGCTTCTACATCCTGGTGTATGAACCGTTACAGAAACATAAGACATGATTTCAATGCTGCTAATTTAGTGACATAAACCTGACACTGGGTGGAGGTCTGATAAATCTGTTAAACGCTGTAACTTCATAGAACATAAATAAATCCCTACTGGTGCAGCATTTCTGTTACCTCATGGGATTTAGAAATCTCCTGCTTCGTCTGGGTTTCTTTGGATGTATTTGCACAGCATAAGCAGAGTCTGTTAGCTATGATGTTACCACGGCGGCACGTGATAACTGCTGAGCTCGTTGAAACACAGCACATCTAATAATCATGAGATTTCACTTTTCTGTGAATGCTGTAAAGAGACACGAGCCTTCTAAATTTGCACTTAAAATGCGTTTCTGTCTTTCCTCCATAACTCTGCATAATTTGGAGTAAAATCTTTACAAACTGCTGACTTTTGAGATCACAAGCGACCTCCGCATTCATTACACATTACCATGTTAGTGAGGTCCCCGGGTAACACTGGTCCTGAGCGAGTAGAGCTACAGGCAGCATTTTTATTTGCATATAATAACATATTCTATATACATATTATACAAAAATAATTTGGAAAAAAGCAGAAAAAGCCTTGTGGAAACGTTCTGATATGGTGTCACACTGATGTAGGAACCCAAAGTATTTATTTGACATTCAGATCTGACTTTATGCTCGTTAACACTGAGCTATTTCTGCTGCTTATTTAAATGATTAAACTAGTTGTGTTGCCTAAACTGTAAGACGACAGAGAACATTTTTGGTTTGCCTTGCTGCAGCTGAAATATTTACAACTGATTTTGTTGTTTTTATTGCACCCAGATCTTCCTTTTCGTTGCTCATGTTGAACATGTGGAGCCTGCAGGTCAACAAACTCTGTGTCTTTAACATAAGGTTCAAGAAGCCCTAAATCTGAGTAAATGAAGTTCTGTCGGACAGACATGTTGTGGAAAATGTGCACTTTTTTCTGTACTGGGCAGCACAAGTTTGCAGCACGATGTGTTTGCGTTAATTTGATGATGTACAGTCGTCCTCTAATGTATTCATCCACTTCCATTAAAGAAAAGGCTAAATTCACAACAGTCACTCAAATAAGTAGAAACGGACAAAAGTAATAATAAATAAAAATTTGCTAAATTATAATTTAGTGAAATAAGATGTTGGTTTGAATTGTGGTTGGAAAGAATAAATTAAAAAATATATTTTTTAAAAACTGTCCGAGACAAATCAGAGCCCTTTGCTGATGAGCAGTGGTCCAGAATACCTGTCAACAGGAGCAGAAGTCTGACTGAGAGTTACAGAAAACACCTGATGGCAGTGATTGGCTCAAAGGGCTGTTCAATAAATATTAGTTCACAGGTCCTATCGTGCTTGTTTTTTTAATATTTCTGTTGAACCACAATTCAAAAGCAATGTCATGATGTTCAATTTCAACTTATTTCAGTTGTTCTTTGTAATCCTCCTTTAATGGGAGGGTATGAATATATCTGAGGACGACTGTGCTGTGCAGCCTTTCACCAATTCGTTCTCTCTTCGCTGCAACTGCAAAATAAAAACGACCAAATTAATATTACATTCCTGTTGATGCGCTGCGAAAGAGATTAAGCTGCTGAACTTCAAACTCCTCGTTCTGCAGCTGCACATGTGGGTCGAATCAGGTGGCGTCACGCAGCAGTTCAGCTGCTTTATGTGTGTCAGCGTGTGAGCTGAGCCGCTGTGAAGACACAGTCGAGGCTCATTTAAGGTCTGCTGACGCTCGTTAATAATCCGACAAATACGCTAATGATCTCTGCAGGGTCATCGGGTTCGAACTGTAAAACGAAACACACGCTGCGCCGTCACCTGTGAGAGGAAGCGTTCGTTGCTGGTTCTGAAGCTGCGCAGCCACGCCGTGGCTTGTAGCGGCTGGTCGAAGCGAGCGGTGTTATACGACGAAGGCAGCAGCTCTCTGCAGTTCTTCACCCACAGATGAGCTGTGAAAGAAAAAAAGGTGTCAAAAGGCAAGTTTAGATGATGTAGTTGAGATATTTCATGTGTCTTTGCTGATGTTTTATTGTCTTGTTTTAATATTTTCACTGTTGCTTACTCGTTCTCTGGGAAAAGAAATGAGGTTTATCATTATTATTATTATTATTATTGTTGTTGTTGTTGACAGTCTCACCATCAGGAATGTGCAGCACCAGCCAGCCCTGAGCGTAGCAGAAGTGAATGGTGTGGCACAGAGACATGGTCTTCCCGCTGCCCTTCAGACCATCTGAACAGCTCGATAAGGACGACAGCAGGTTTATTCAGGAGCAGAAGAACAAGGAGACTGTGTTCATGTTTCTGTCAGCGTGAAGGATACAGAACAAATATCGCAGAGCAGGTTTGCTGTAGTCGGCTTTCTTCAGGTAGGAGATGACCTCCAGCGCCGGCGGCCGCACCATGACGCAGGCTTCGTTGAACGTCTTCATCTACAACCACACATCTATTCACATCCAGATACTTTACAATACCTCATTTGTTAATTTTATGTTCAGACGAGACGGTACCTGCTGCTGATAGCGATACGGGAGTCCTTTAGGAAACATAGTGCCGATGTGAGCAGAAGGCAGAGTGTAAAACTGTCCGAAGTGTTTCTCTGACTGACAGGCCTGCAGAGGAACAAAGTGAAGCTGTGGGTCAGTGAATGAGGACACGACCAACTGTGATGCTGCTGCAGCAGGAAACAGAAATCAGCTGCAACATGAGTTCACACAGATCAGAACCCGAAAAGTCTTCTGAAAAATAAATACACACAGCACTTAATAAGAATGTTAACACTCGAAGTACCTAAATATTGTTTATTTTACTTTTTTTAATCACGAAAAATTGCAGCATTTAGTTTTAACTTTTCAATCAATCCCTGAGTGTTTAACGAGTAACATACTGTTTAGTCAGGAAAAATTACGAAATTACGACATTTCATCAAAATCACTTTATTCTACTCGCCTCATTTTAAGACTGCCCAAAATAAACCCAATGCATTAATCAACGTCTGCAAAAAACTACAAATTCTGAGTTCCTCAATACGACAGAAGCGCAACGACTGAGTCAGCCGTGACCAAGAGTCAAAAATTCTGAGTTTTCAGGTGAACTGCAGGCCGTGTTTCCACAGAGCAGACAGGAAACGACAAAAGAGACTAAAAAGAAAATCCAACCTACTGGATCAATAAATAAATGCAGCTTGGCTGAGAAACAGTGAACAGAGGAGACAGTTGTTGGAAGATGCATTCATCTGATGGTGGAACATCTTTCTACGGCTGATGGTGGAACATCTTTCTACATCTGATGGTGGAACATCTTTCTACATCTGATGAGCTCTCTTCACTTACCGGATCATTCTCCTGTGTTCTGAAGACTGAGAAGGGTGCTGGTTCTGGTTCTGGTTCTTCAACCACAGCTTCCTGCTGCCGCCCACAACCACTCGTATGGAGAGTCCTGACATGACAAACCTGCAACATTTGATGACAACAGCTGTGAATGAAAAACATTTTGGTCCTCCTCCCTGTGACACATAACCTCTTTACTGTGTGTTTAATATACAGTTAAAAATGTAGATTTATTGCTCCATAATAAATAATAAGAATATACAATAATAAACAACAATTTGTAGTGAATTTTTATTTGTGTAGGTTTCTTATAAAAGGTTTCTTCTGGCTGAAGATGACATAAGACACATTTTTACTAAAATTACCACATCCAAAATCGAGTAATTATTCTGTAATCAGTATCAGAGTCTTTATTTTACTCCACATCAGTGGTTTTAGTGTCTAACAGTGTTTCTGGGATTTGGTTCCTCCAAGTGTCCATCAGCAGCTCTTGGTGCTTGAAGGCTTCCTCTCCATCACTCTGCTCTTCAGCTCCTCCACAGGTTCTGGATGGATTCAGGTCTGGTTTCTGTCTGGGCCGCTCCAACATCTCTGCATTGTTTCCTCTTCACTGTTTCTTCACCACTTTGGCTGCATGTTTCACATCATTGTCTTGTTGAAGCTCCAATGCTGCCAAAGGAGCAGTGTTCCTGCAGACCTCCTGATGTTCTCCTCTGTTCTCATGAAGCCGTTTCCTCTGACCAGGCTGTCTGGTCCGTCGGCTCAACAACAGCCCCAAAGCATCATGTTCTACCACCATGTTGGACTGTGGGGATGCTGCTCTTGGCCTTGGATGCTTCTCCTTTCTCTGTGTCCAAACATCTCCATGTTCATGAAGTGATGAGCAGCAGCTTTCTTCTCAGTCCTGGAGAAGTGGATCCTCCTTGTCTCCATGGAGACCAGCCTTGTTGTTGGTCTGCTGGAGTGTCTGATTGACATGTTGCTACCAGAACTGCTCACATTCATCAGGATGCTCTTGGTGCTGGTCCTTGGGTTCTTCTTGGTCGCCACCATTGTTCCAGTGCAGGGATCACGTCTGTCCTCCTGCAGCCCTTTGACATGTTCTTCAGTGAGGATCTCCTTGGACTTCTTCATGAAGCTTCAAACTGCGAACACTGGACCTTCAAAACTCCTGGTACAACTTAAAAAGCTTTAAACGTCTCCACTAACATCTCTAACACAATGTTTTACTGTCTTTGTCACTTGTTTGTTTTATTTCCAGCCAGATGAAACCTTTTGGTCACATAATAAATCACTATAAATCTAAATTTAGCATGGTTATGATTAACTTTAAGGCTAAAATGTAGCTGCAGCTTCTTACCGTTTGCCGCAGCCTGAAGCTGAGTCTGTGAAGAGCCATGATCTGAAACAAACGGCCACATTTCAGAGAGGAGAAGCCCCAAACAGACAGGAAAAGTGCAGAAACACAGCAGCGTCCTGTAACCTTGTATTACACAAACACTGAGCTAAAGGCTAATAGCTAGCTTTAGCTCCGCAGCTAGTTTAAGCGGCCGGAGCTCAGACACGCCGGCAGCGGCTCACCTGCGGCTCCCTGCGGGGGATTTACACCGACGTCCACCGACGAAACCACCGGGTTCGAGTTAATAAAGAGAAGTAATGAAGTGAGGCTGCAGTCGGAGTCAGTGTGGCAGGTCTGTCATGGACACCGCCATCATGCTGCACACTGCAGGAAGTGACGTAGCTGCGGCCGCTTGCCAATCAGAACGCAGCAGCAAGAAAACAACAAATGAGGAAAATGGAGACACGTTGAGCTGCGTCTGACCGTTACCTGCTCACTAATCGATTAGTTATTAAGCCTATAAAATGTCAGAAAATGTCGACCAGTGGTTCCCAAAGATGACAGATTTTTTATTGTGTCCAAAAATATTCAGTTTACTGACACAGAGGAGGAAATAAATCAGAAAATATTCACATTTAGGAGGCTGCAATCAGAATATTTAGACTGTTTTTATTTTTTACAAATACTTAAACTGACAAACTGATCAGCTGTTTGGCCTCTACAATGTCAGAACATGGTGGAAAGTGTGAGTTCGTGTTTCCCAAATGCCCAAAAACATTCAGTTTAGAAAAAAAAGCCCAGAAAATATTTCCATTTAGGAAGCTTAAATCACTGATTTCTTTCTTAATTTTCTTCTAAAGAAAATGACTCAAACTGGTCAATTGATTCTCAAAATAGTTGGCGATTGATTTAATAATTTACATGTAACTGATTAGTTGCTGTACTCTACCTGCATTGGTTCAGCACTTAAAAAAATAAGAATAAAATAAAGCCTGTAATGTCTGAAGCACAACCTTTTAAATCAGAATTTATGGGAGAGTTTGTGCACCTTTTAAATAAATAGCAACAGCATAAGAGAGCCCAAGGATGCCTTATTGCTCTGCCATAACTCATGGTAGAATATTTAAACGAGCAGAAAAAGAAAACGTTCTCAAGTCTCAGCTATGAATAAATATATTGAAATGATCACAAATGTTTTATAAATCAGGTGATTAAAAGTCATGTTTTGTCTCATCACATGACATGTACTTGACTGTGACCCTAATAAGAAGTTTATTAATGTTTATTAATGTCCTTTATTAGACAATATAACTGGAGACTATGAAATGTTGTTCAGTTGTCTTTGGCAACTGCAAGGAGAAAAACTACAAAACTACAAAACCTACGACTACAAAACCACGACCTCATCTTGCAAAGCAGGTATTTATAATGTCAAGCCAACCTGTGCAGGTGTGTGTTTGAGCTTCACTGATGGCTTTTAAATATATTTTTCTTAATTAATTAGTTATTTTTAAGGAAAAAGTCTAAATTCTCTGATTGCACCTTTCAAATGTGAATATTTTCTGTTTTCTTTCCTCCTTCATGACAGTAAAATGAATATTTTTGGACAAGAAGCAGATTTTTCACCATTTTCTGACATTTCACACAAAACAACTAATCAAGGAAATAACCTACGAGGAAAACAACAGTTGGTTGCAGCCTTGATTAGACACTAAAACTGCAATTTGAGCTTCTTAAATGTGAATAATTTTCTAGTTTCTTTCCTTTTCTGTGATAGGAAACTGAACATATTTCATCATTTTATATTGCTGCTCAAAAATATAGTCAAACAATGACGTTAATGAGGAAAATTCTTAATTAACAAACAGTGAAAATATTATTAGTTGTAGCTCTGCTTGTTTTTTTTATCTATTGTGTATGTTATTTTATGATTAGAATATTGATTTATACTGAATCACATTTAAACGTGTTTTCATGTTGTGCTGGTTCTGCTGCAGATCTGGGAGGAAACATGAGTTTGGGATCGATGTGTTGTGTTTAAACGATGCATGACGAGCAGCTCTGCATGTTAACTTCTCAGCAGCTCGGTCCGCCTCTCCTGCTCGATCCTTCGCGCAACTTTTTCTGCGCGGCTCCCTAAAAAATCCTTCCAGCGGCCCACTTTAGCCAAGTCGTCGCCATTTTATTAAGCGCCTAAATAGCCCTCCCCAATCGCCTATTACGAACCGCAATGAGATCCTGTGCTGTGCTGCGTTCGCCGTTTTCTATCTCCTCCTCTGGCCACAACACGAAAATGGCCACGCAGTTGCATTCCCGCACATCCACGAGGGCGCACGGACACGCAGCCGCAGCCGTCGCTCCTGCAGCGCCTGACCGGAGCACATTTTGAGGCATTTACAACTGAGCGGGAGCTGCTGTAACTTTCCCCCAGAGAAAGTGGGCAAAAAAAAAGAACAAGGGGAAAAAAAAAAAAAAAAAAAACAGGATCCAGTGTAACCAGTCCGCCACCTAGCTGCGGAGACGCGCCGACGGAGCAGCTCCGTCGACTGAGTGATTATGAAAACACCCGCGCCAATGTTGTTGCACAGTCGCCGCTGCGCTCCGATGGCACCGAAACTCGCTTTTAGGAGCCGTTTTAACCTCCGCCGGCCTTAGTTATGTAACCAAAAAGCGGCATCTAATGCACCAGAAGCCGCGGAGAGCAGGACAGCAACACCTTCACCTCCTGCCAGTTGGCTCCGGGACGCGCTCTCGGGTAAGTAGCCTACGTAGCCTTATTACAGATTGTCATGGCAGTCTGTATTAATGTGTGCAGGCCTGTCAGCGGGCGCAAAAAAAAAAAAAGAAGCGAAGCGCAGCGAGGAAATGTTGTGCATCCGCGTTGCTTTTGCTTTTGCGCTAATTTTATCCCCTTGTTGCCGAGTGTGTTTCCGTGCGCGGCGATATTTCTTATTCGAGTGTTGCTGACAGCAGCAGAAGGCAGAGGACGGAGAGGAGAAGGTGGCTCATCCACACCAGCAGGAATCACGGTTTTTTTTTTTTTTTTTTTGGTTGCTGCGCAGCCTCCCGCCTCCATGAGTTTGGATATTTTTTTTCTCTTGTACGACGCGTGAATGTGCGTTTTTTTTTTTTTTTTTTTGGTTGCTGCGCAGCCTCCCGCCTCCATGAGTTTGGATATTTTTTTTCTCTTGTACGACGCGTGAATGTGCGTTTTTGTCTTAATGCGCACATAGGACAACAACAACACGTGCATGTGCGCATCCTCTGCGGGCGGATAGTGATTTTCCGAGGTGCGCAAAGTCATTATGGAGAAGGAAGCTCCTGTTGACGTCCTCAGTAAACCAGTGCGGTAACACCCCCACTGCTTTACTGTATCTACTGTATCTACGCAGCTGCGACCCGGGTACACAATGTACGACGCTCACAACACACACAACAACAGGCGAGTGTGTGCGTGAGGAGCAGGAGGAGGAGGAGACTCACGTGAGAAAGTTGCCTGTATATGTGGCTGCGCGCACTGCGAGGCTTCACGCTCGGATAATGTGAGATGCCATCAGTGCAGCGGCGCTTCCAGCTGCTGCTGCTGCTGCTGTTGTCAGGCAGACGGTAATGGTGTTGTAGTTATTGATGAGGACACTGTCACGGGATGGTGATGATGGCTGGAAATATGGTGGGCCATTATCATGATTTAATCGCTCCCGAGGAACCACACCGACTGCGGTGTCAAGTCCACCCATCATCCTGTCACTGGAAATAGCTGCTGGTCTAATGTTAGAATAATTCTGAGTTATGTCGGAGAGGTTCGGCTCTGCGGAGTATAAAGAGCTATTAGTATGCGCTCTGACTGCTGCTGAATGGGCCTGCCCTTTTAAGTTTGAAAACCTGCCACTCTGCTTCCCTTCTTATAGTCACTTTTCACAACAAGACTGGAGCCCACATGACTCAGTTCTTTACTCAGGCCCAGGGACGGAGCCAGAGGGGGGAACGGGGGCACCTTGGACTAAATGTTAGGGGCCTATAACAAGTCCTGGATAGTTGCCTCATCCTGGTGCTGTTGTAGTAGCTCTATTGTAGATAAACCTGGAATTCTAGTTGTAAAAACTATATTTTAGCAAGTTAATCTTATACAGTGCCAAGGATGAAGCCAACGGGAGACACCTGGGACCAAATTTTAAGGCCCTATAACAAGTCCTGCATAGTGACCTCATCCTGGGACTATTGCAGTAGCTCTACTGTAGATAGAGCCTGAAATCTAGTTGTAAAAACAACACTTTAGCAATGTTATTCTTATACAGTGCCAAGGATGAAGCCAACAGGGGCCACAGACACCAAGGACCAAATTTTAGGGGCCCTATAACAAGTCCTGCATAGTGACCTCGTCCTAAAGTTCTGTCTTGTAGATAGAACCTGTAATCTGGTTGTAAAAACTTGATTTGGGGTAGTGTTATCCTGACGTGATGCCAGAGACGTAGCCAAGAAAGGGCCACGGACACCTCAGGTGAAATGCTAAGGGTCATGCATTGTATCCTCATCCTGACACTCTGACTTGTAGACGGAACCTGAAATCTAGCTGTAAAAACAACACTTTAGCAATGTTATTCTTATACAGTGCCAACAATGAAGCCAAAGGGGGCCATAGACACCTGAGACCAAATTTTAAGGCCCTATAACAAGTCCTGCGTTGTGTCCTCATCCTAAAGTTCTGTCTTGTAGATAGAACCTGTAATGTGGTTGTAAAAACCTAATTCTGGGGTAATACTATCACTACATGGTGCCACGGACACCTCAGACTAAATGTTAAGGGTCATGCATTGTAACCTCATCCTGACTCTGACTTGTAGACAGAACCTGAAATCTAGTTGTAAAAACTTTATTTTTTGTGAATATTGAACTAAATGTTGAGGATCCCATAACAAAGCCTGCATAGTTACGTCATCCTGGGACTATTGCAGTAGCTCTACTGTAGACAGAACCTGAAATCTAGTTGTAAAAACAATATTTTAGTAATGTTGTTCTTATACAGGGCCAAGGATGAAGTCAACGGGAGACATCTGAGACCAAATTTTAAGGGCCTCATAACAAGTCCTGCATAGTTACCTCATCCTAAAGTTCTGTCTTGTAGATAGAACCTGTTATCTGGTTGTAAAAACTTAATTTTGGGGTAATATTATCCTTACATGATGAGACGTAGCCAAGAAAGGGCCACGGACACCTCAGGTGAAATGCTAAGGGTCATGCATGGTAACCTCAAGACCCTTTGAGTCTCTGTCTTGTCGAACCTTGTTGAACCTATTATCCAGTTGTTAAAACTAAATATTTCTGTAGGTATAAGCCATACGTGGTTAGTGAAATGATTATTTTGGGGGTGAAATTTTCCTCACATTGCACCTGGGACTGAGCCACGGATACCTCAGATGAAATGCCAAATGTCATGCTCAGGGTCAAGCATGGTAACCTCATCCTGACCCTCTGACTTGTAGATGGAACCTGAAATCTAGCTATAAAAACTGTGGATATTAAACTAAATGTTGAGGATCCTACAACAAATCCTGCATAGTTACCTCATCCTTAGGCTCTGTTTTTTTGTAGTTGTATAGAATCTGAAATGTAGTTGTAAAAATTGTAGTTTTTTGGGTAATATTATCCTTACGTGGTGCCAAAGATGAAGCCAAGGGGGAACATGGATACTTAGATCAAGTTTTAAGGGTCTTAGAACAAGTCCTGCATCCTTCCTGCATCAGAAGGCTTTGTTTTTTATATAGAACCTGGAATCTAGTTGTTAAAACAATTTTTTTTGTGGATGTTAAGCCTTACATGGTACCAGAAACAAAGCCAAGAGAGGCCATAGACACTTTAAACTAAATGTTATGGGTCTTATAACATGATCTGCATCCTTACCTCATCTCGAGACTCTGTCTTGTAGATGGTATTTACAATCTAGTTGTTTTTAACATTCAATTGTTGTAAAAACTTTATTTTTTTGGTGATATTATCCTCACATGGTGCCAGAAACACTGAAGGCTAAATGTTAAGGGTCATGCTAAGGGTTATGTGTCGTAACCTCATCCCGAGGCTCCGTCTTGTTGATGAAACATGAAATCTAGTTGTACAAACTTTTTTTTTTTTTTACTATTGCAGCTATCTTGTACCATAAATCCTCACATGGTGCCAGGGATGGATGGCCTTAGAACAAGTCCTGCATAGTTACCTCATCCAAAGGCTCTGTTTGTAGGTGGACCTTGAAATCTAGTTGTTATAACTATTTTTTGTAGATATTAAAATATCAAATATTTTTTACCATACTCACACTGTGAATACCACAGGGGCACCACGGACTTAAAATAACAGAGAAGGCCATTAGAGGGCTGCACACATAGAACTACAGTTGCCTACGCAAAGTTTTCACCCCGCTTGGAAGCTTTTCCTTTTATTGCTTTTAAACACTGATCCAGTCGATATCATTTTATCCTCCTGGAGTAGCACTCATTTTACCTTTGCAAGTCTTGCAGAGAAGTATCCCCACATCATGATGCTGCCAGCACCATGCTTCACATCATGATGCTGCCAGCACCGTGCTTCACACCATGATGCCACCACCATATTTCACATCATGACGCTGCCACCACCGTGCTTCACATCATGATGCTGCCACCACCGTGTTTCACATCCTGATGCTGCCACCACCGTGCTTCACATTATGATGCTGCCACCACCGTGCTTCATGACGGGGATAGTGTGTTTGTTCTTGTATCCATCCCCTTGTTTATGCTTTTTAATAACCATGACACAGAGTTATCTTTAAATTAATTGGTATGACTTTGCAGAAATCAGTTTTCACTTTGACATAAAGTGGGGTAATTTTTTTGTCCAAAAAGCCAAACTAAATTGACCATGATTCCTTGTTGAAAAGCAATGAAAGCAGAAAACCTCCAAGAATACTTTCTAATGGCACTGTTCATCCAGTAACTACTGTTTTCCTGGCAGAACCTTTTTGGAACCATTTTTCTTCAGGCAGTATAATTAGTTGACGAGTAATCGATTATTCATCGCACCTCTATTAACAAGCAGTAGAAATTTACCAGCTTCGCGACTTGTTTACACTCCAATTTATGTAAATCTGATGTGGACTAATCGAGTATTAGCTGCTTGTCTTTGTTATGCATTAGAACTGCAACGACTAATTGATTAATCAATAAGTCATCAGCTGTGAAATTAGCTACCAACTGTTTTGATGGCGAATTATTCAGTTTAAGTAGATGCTGCCTAGTTGTTTGGCAAAAAGTCTGTTTTTTAGCTCTGAAGTTATTCAGATATTATTTTAATATTCACATTTAAGTAGCTGCACTCAGAGAATTAAGCTCAAACTGACTGATTGTTGAAATGGTTGGAGGTTAAATTAACAGTAGACAACTTTAAGAACTCATCTGTAAACAAGCTTGTGCATAAATTGTCGTAAGGTTTATAGCTAACATGTTTATCATCGAGGACTGGCTGCTTGTATTTGTTGTATTTATTACAGCTGCAGTAAGAAATTAGTTTAAGTCTGTTTTTAAGTAAAAAGAAAAGTCTTAAATGTGAATATATTCTGGTTTCTTTGCTGCGCTATGATAGTAAACCTAATTTCTTTGGGTTGTGAACAAAACAAGACATTTGTCATCACGTTTTCTGACCTTTTATAGACCAAACAGCGAACAGATTAATAGAGGAAGCAATCATTAGTTGCAGGCCTGGCCGCCGCTATAAAAACCGGCCGACTGCTGCTGCTGCTGCTGCTGCTCGAGCCTGAATCCTCTTGTGGAGTAGAGGTCGTACTAAAAGTGGCTGCAGTCGTCTGAGCGGACCACTGTCCATCTCTGTGCTCATTCTGCTTCATTGTGAGGAGGTTTGGCCTCCGAAAACGCTTTTCCAAAACTGTTACATAAGAGCCGTTACTGGAACAGATGTTGATTTGAGCTCGGTATGAGTCAAGGAAAGGCTTTTGGGTGTGGAGGGACCGAGAGGCAGCGGAGATAGCCCACTGAGCTCTTAAACGAAAACATTATCCGAGATGCTCTTGTATGTTTAAGCGGGCGGCGTTGAGAGACAGACGAGCTATTTCATAAGAGGCTCTGGGGAGGGAGAGCGAGCGAGCGGCGAGGACGCTTGGCAGGGTGTGTTTTATTAGAAAACGGATAATGAGAGAGGGAGAATAATGAAGGAAGCGTGACGGAAGATTCCCTTCGATAACGCGGCGAAAGTTTTCCCGGGGAGGAGAATGTTATTTCAGGGTGTGTTGCTGTGCTGTAATGTCACATTAAAAGTCCATTTACAATGGGGTCAATGAAAAGCTTACTTGACTTAGAGGAAGCAATGGGAGGAGGAGGAATTTGCACTCCTTTCCAAAAATAAGTTTTACCCTTTCCTACGGATTTGTGTTACCACTACTGGAAGGGGAGGAGGGGAACGGTTGCACAGTGAATGGAGGGATTTAGGCTGGAGAGGAGGAAAAGAACGACGTGGAGGAGGAAATATGGTTCTGATTAACATCGATACAGTGCATGAGTTGACCATTTTTACTGTGTGGTCTACAGAGAGAGGCAGAGGGAGGGAGGGAGGGAGGGAGGGAGTGGATGGGACTAATAGAGAATGCATGCAAAAGCTTACTGCCAAACATGAAAAGGGGAGTTTGGGAGAGAAAAGAAAGTACAGCAGCGGGAAGGGTGGGAGGAGAAGAGCTTGTGGGAGTAGCTGAGAACAGAAGGCGCAAAGACACTGGGGAGAGGAGGGGAGGGGACTGGATCAAGTGTTTGAATTAGTCAGGAGCTGATTGATTGATATATTGATTTGGCAAGAGGCGCAGCGAGGATTAGGAGTGCAGAGGTTCGGCGTCAGATCTGCCGTTATTTACAGAGGAAAGAAGCTGTGTTCTCGGTGAGTCTTTCTTCTGGGAATCGGCGACTTTGATTGGCCCCCGGGGTTTTCTGTGTGATGAGATCATCTCCGTGGACACAGACTTTAGCACCTCTCGGGCAGGACGGGGACTTTCCCCTCAAATCCTGCGTTGCTGCTGCTGCTGCTCAGCATCTGAGCTCACTGAAATGACTAATCGCTGCTCTGTCTGTCTGTTTCTGCCTCAGCTCGAGCCGACGGGACGACACACCGAGCTTCCCTCGCTGGATGAAGGCACCTAGCTGGACTTTTTTCCTGATCTACACCTGCACTCTGCTCCTCACCTCCAACCCCGTTTGACAGAGTGATACTGGGAACCCCACAGCTGCCGACCTCTCCCCCCTGACTCCTCTGATGGACCAGAGAGTGAAGGGGGGAACCCCTCCAACCACAGCCTCCACTCTGGACCCCGCCCCTGCACCTGAGGACTCTGAACCGGTGGGGGAGAAGAAGAGGAGAGGCGAGGGGGAGAATGGCGACGTGGGGAAGAAGGAGGAGGAGAAAAGAGGAGCGGGGAGGAAGCGGGAAGGCGACAAGGGGGCAGTGCTGGAGCTGCTCATCGAGGGGCGATGTGGGGGGCAGCAGATCCCCGGCCGGGAGGCCAGCTGCCCCGAGGGGAACGTACGAGTCCGCATCGGGCTGCAGGCCAAACGCACCAAGAAGCCGCCCAAGATCCTGGAGAGCTACGTCTGCAAGCCTACCATCAGGACGTACCAGCGGCAGGGCAGGGGGCTGCTGCTGAGGGCCGACGGAGACGGAGGCCAGCAGAGCAAAGCCGGCTCCGGCCAGGATGAGGCAGCCAGAGAGCAGCGCTCGGGCTTGGACGCTGTCCAGACCACATCCAAACAAACTGCATCTGCTGCTTCGACGCCGCTCGCACCACCTTCGTCATCGCAGTCATTATCGTCAACGTTCGCCACAGCTTCCACCCCGGCTTCGGTCCCCGCTGTCACCAGCCAGGGCACCAAGTCTGCCAAACAGGTCAGTTTACGGACCCCTCTCCTTACGTCAGCTTATCAACCCTCTGAGCAGCTCCACATTTTTCCTCACTCTGCTCCTATTTGTCTTCTCATCTCTGTGGGAACAGCAAAACCATGACAGAGAACGTAAATCAGAAAAATAAGAAGAAAAGTTGCATTTCTGTGATTATTTATTTTACTAAATTTGAAAAACAAAATGGAATTAGCATGTATTACCAATACTGGGAAAACAAATGGCAACTCTCTATATTATAGATATTTTACTCTTTATATTTTTAACATGTTTTCATACTCGTGTCCTCTCTGCTCTGTACAAACACGGCCTGCAGTTCAGCAGAAAACTGTCTAAAAAAAAAAAAAGCTGAGTCACTGATGACTTGTCAGTTGCATCAAGGAGCGGAGATTTTCTTTATTATTTACAGAATGGTGATTAGTGTAAATAGTTTATTTTGGGCTATTTTTTAAAATGAGACATGTAGAATGAAGTTATTTTGATGAAATATTGTGATTTTAAGCTTTAATTTGGTAAATCTTTGCAACAAACACCAAAATAACACGATTAATTTAAGGAAAGCTGAAAATCTAACGATTCTGTTGCTGATAAATAGTTTCATTTGGGCAGTTTTTTTCAAAAAATAACATGCTCTTTAAACAACTATAAAGCTGTTTCACCATGCTGAGTGTATCTTCCAACATGCTGCATTTATTTTATCAATCCAACGTGTTTTATTTTCCTCTGTAGAAACACTGCCTGCAGTTCACTTTGAAACCAAATGCTTCATTTTGGAGCATTTTAATTGAGTGATTTTGATGAAATATTACAGTTAAAGTGAAAGTTTGGCTATTTTCAGTTCATAATATGTTTAAAGGTTGCTGTAAGGTCGAAAATATGAAGATCTGCTCAGTTTTTACAGTTTCTAGATGATAAATTATGTAATTTTTCAGGGTTTTTTAAAAAAGATAACATGTCTTTCAAGCCTGGTTTTGGGGTGTAGAGGGTTAAATTTGCCGTTAAATGAAGTTAAAATGGAGAAAAACATCAAACCTGAGAGTTGCACTGGCTGAATGTGTTCATACATTATTAATGGCACATATGTGCTCTAGCTGTTTTGTTTTTTTTACAGTTAACCAGCAGGCTTATAGACGGTGTAAAAAAATCTCCCAGCTTTGAGCTCAGTTCTAATACGGCCAAATGAGCGATTCTCTCAATACTGAAAGCCAAGCAACACATTTGAATAAACAGACCTATAAATAGGACGACAGCACGGCAACCACTTGGAGTTATTGCAGACATTGGTCCATCAGTCCTCATGACAATCACCCAAGGAGAAGCTTATGGCTTTAGCTGCACAAACGCCACTCAGGCTGCAGCGCACCAAAATTACAGAACAAGTATGAAATGTCAAGCCTTCTCATCTGTATTAGTGGCAATTTATAGCTACCAATAGCAAAGCCTTCTCCCTCTGTTTCTGTCTCTGCCTGCCTCTCTATATCGGTCCCTCTCTTCTATTTTTACTTCCCCTCTTTTCTCTACCTGCTCTCATTTATCTTTCACTCCCCCTCTGTCCCACTGCTTTCCTCTCGGCTTCTCTTCGCCTTTGTAGCTCTCCTTTCTGTGTCAACCCCATTCCTGTTTCCATCACCTCACTCTCTCCTCCGTATGCCCTCGTTTCTCTGCCTGATTGAGTCATTTTATCCTCTCTTTTAATGGGGCGGGCAATAACAAAAGCTGCCACCGCCTCTTTGCCCGTTTGTCCTTCACTGTTGTGACCGAGATGTTTGCATTCTCCAGGTTCCTATCAAGCCGGCCGATAAGACGGAGGTGAATTCGAACGGCTCGTCGGAGAGGGCGAAGAAGCCTCCGAGCGTCAACGGCCAGCCCGTCGCTGCAGCTCCGAAGCCCTGCTCGCCCAAGACAGACCAGCCGGCTCCAGCTTCCGGCCCGTGCGTCCAGGCCGCCTCCGCTTTGGAAACCAGGAACGACGGAAGCACCTCCAAGAAACATAATGGTTTGGTGCAAAAACAGAAGGGGTTACCGAACGGGAAGGGCTCTGCCAGCATCCTCGGCACTTCCACCGCATCTAAAAGCAAAGCTGGGAAACACAGCAGCTCCTCCTCCGTTTCTTCCACGGAGTCTTCGACGAGGCCTCCGGTCTCCGCGAGCTCCCATAAAGAACTTTCCACTAAGAGCAGGCCAGACTCTCCCTTGGTCACCTCCAAACCACAATCCTCCCCCGCTGTGGATCTCCCTTCTGCCCAACCTCAAAGTCAGGATGCCTCCCTAGAAAAGAAAAGAGAGAAGGATAGGAAAGCAAAGAAGGAGAAGCGGAAAGACAAGAAGTCAAAGAAAGAAAGACTGGAGGCTGACAGGGCAAAAAGTGAGAGCAGGAAGGACGAAGTAAAAAAGAAGAAAAAGGAGAAGGGAAAGGATGGAAAATCGAGACACGGTAAAGAAAAGGAGGAGAGGCGTAGGAGTGAAGATTTGTGGAGGGACGAAGCAAAGATCGACAGAGGAAAGGCTGAGAAAAAGAGGCTCAGTCCGGAGAGGCAAAGAACGGAGGATAATAATGCAAAATGTGGCGAAACAGCTGATAGACTGGTGGCGAATCCAGACGAGAAAGAAAAGATGGATGACAGTTGCAAGCCAGCAAAACAAGCTGAGCCAGCAGCGGCAGCAACAGGTGACGCCAGTAAATCAAAAGAACAGGACGTGTCGAGACATTCAACTGTGCCTCCGAGCCACCCCTCGTCTTCTGCCCCTCCCATGCCTTCTGCCCCCATATCTCCCCCGTCCTCCCCCCAAGAGCAGGACAGCCGGCCGCTCAAGAAACGCAAAGCCAGGAGGCCCAGCTGGACTAAGCTGGCGCACCGGGCTCCGAGGGCGGAAAATCAGGAAGCCCCTTCAGATTCCCTGCATAATCCTGCACTGAGTTACCAACAGAACCCCAAGACGCCCCTCCCTGCCAAAGCCACTATCCAGCAGAGCGACGAGTCCTTAACCAGCAGCTCCTCCCCTCTTTCTTCTGCAACCAAACCTCAGATTCACCCGGCGTCAGACTCCGTGAGCGCCGGCCGAAAAAGGGGGCGCCCCAAATCCCACGGTTCCAGTTTGGACGAGCCTCCCCTTCGACTCTCGCCGAGCAACACCCCGACCGAGGTGCCTCCTCTGGGGTGCGACGGAGTCCAGAAAGCCCCCATGCTGGAGCCAAGTCCAGCGTCCAAATCCAGCCCCAAGAAGCGTGGACGTCCCCCGAAACCAAGGGTCCCCGAGGACCAGAGCGGAGATGATCAGGGAGACCGGAGTCCGGACTTCCATCCTCCCGAGAAGGGAACCAGGCAGCTGAAGATCCAGAGGCTGATTAACGAGATGAAAAAACGAAAGAAGAGGAGGCTCCACAAAGTGATGCTGTCGGGGTTTGCGGGGAAGGAGGTAAGAGGGGGGGAGGCGGCAGATGGCGAGGCCTCTCTGAGAATGTGTAAATCGATAGAGGCTACGACGGTGCACACGCTCTCGGCCCTGTCGTCCTCTTTCGGGAGCAAACTGGGTCCTCAGATCAATGTGAGCAAGAGAGGAACCATCTATATGGGCAAGAGACGAGGACGCAAACCCAAATCGCAAACCGCCAACCTGAACTCACAGAGCTCCTCCCTGTTCTCCAACACCTCCGAAACCTCCCTCTTTCAACCCCAGCCTCCCTCTCACCCCTTTCCCTCCCCGTCCCTCACCCACTCCAGCGGCGCCCAGAGTCCCTACAGCGAAGGCAGCCTCACAGAACCGGCGCCGTCCCTCCTTTTTCCTCACCCCTTCTCCCTGCCTTCCCCGTCCTCCTCCTGCACCTCCCCCCGGCCTCCTTCCTCATCCTCCATCTCCCCCTTCGTGAAGAAAAGCTGCCCATGTCAGGGGAGGCACCACTTCCCCTTCCACCAGTCTTCATGTAAGCTCTCCTGCCCCACCCCTCCGCTGCATCACCCACCCGGCTCCCCCGGCCACCTGAAGGAGGCCACGCCCTCCCCCCGGAGCGAGTCCCACAGCGAGGAGACGCTGCCGAGCGACAGCGGCATCGGGACGGACAACAACAGCGTCTCCGAGCGAGGGGAGATGAGGGGAGCCCGGGGTATGCTGAGGCTGGGTCAGGGGTCCGGGGTGATTCTGGGGGGCCAGAGACACCCCTCTCTGGTGGACCGACCCTCCCCGGTCTCCTCACCCCTCTCCCACATGTCCAGACACAGGAACCCCATGACTACCCCGACCGCCGTGGAGCGGCGACACCGGCACCGGCGCAGGGATTACGACTGCCCCTCGTCCTGCGCCTGCCTGTGCCCCTGCCCCTGTCCCGGACACAGCAAGTGCCCCCATTCGGACTATTACCCCTGCATGGGGCACAATGCACTGAAGAGGCAGAAAAACAAACACAAGAAGAAGCACCAGCAGCTCCACATGCAGGATCCGGAGTTCCTGGCCGAGCTGGAGGATCTGATCGGTCAGTTCAGCGAGGTCCACATCGGTAGGCGGAGCTGGGCTCGGACGGGCCTCGGACAGGGCTTCGATGGGAACCCACCTGCAGGAAGGAGACACCACACTTCCTCCACCTCCGCCTCCTCTCATTCGCTGCGCTCCAACATCTTCAGGATCAATCTCAACGGCTTCTACTCGCCTCACCCGTCGTCCTTCTCCACCAATCCCTCCTTCTCGCCGCAGCCTTTTTACCCCTGCCACTGTAGCAGGAAGCCAGACCGCCGACAGTGTGGCTGCCCCTCGAAGTTCCAGGAGACCATCGAGAACATGGGCTTCTACAGCGGCTACCCTCCGGCCACGACGCTTTACCACCACCTGCCCAGCTCCTACCCGCTGCCATCCTATGCCCCACACCAGCCCCACCACTTCCTCCTCAACCCAGCAAGGTTCCACCGACGGAGGAGCCGGCTGCTGAGGGAGGGGGCTCTAGGAGGGGATGTCGAAGGAGACGGCGGCGGCGGAGGTGGAGGAAGCGGAGGAGGTCCTCACCTCAGCTCAGGGTTCACATCCAGCCTCTCCTGTGGCTGCGGGAGGAACGAACACAAACACAAGCATAAGCATCGCCACCGGCACTGCGAGCGAGACGTGGACGACGACGAGGAACAGGACGACGAGGAGGACGTGGTGGAGCGGGAGGGGCTGGCTGGGTTAAAGCCCAGGTCGGGGTTCATTCTGGGGCAGGAAGGAGGAAGGAAAGGGGCGAGAGGAGCCGGGAGTCTGCTGTCGAAGGAGTCGCCGTGGCTATGTGAGAACGGGAATGACTCGTTCTCCACCGCCACTGCTTCATCTTCCTCCTCCTCAGCAGAGAGGTACAAACACACATCCCTCACCTCGCTGGGGCTCGGCTCCTCCCACCTGTCCTCGTTCGGCGGCGGCTGGGGCGGCCTGGGCCAGAGCTGGTCCAAATTCGGCGGCCTGGGAGGAGCGAGATTCGGAAACCCCGGCTGGAGAGGCTTCAGCGCTGAGCAGCACCCGGCCAGGCTGATCGCGTCCGACGGGGAGGACGAAGATGGGGATGACGACCAGTACAGGGCGTCGCCGTCACCGACGCACACCAACCTGTTCACGTCCGCCGCCATGACGACGGTGGGGAGGGGTCTGAGGAGCGGATTGGCCGGGAGGAATCCAGGAAGTGGAGAGAGGTCGTGGAGGAGGGACGAACCGGCGTGGACGGAGAGGAGAGACACAGGTGAGGAATCATCTGCTGCTTCATTCATTCATTCATTCACTGCTGTTTTCATCAGCGCTGCAACGATTGATCGATTAAATTTATCACCAACTCTTTTGATAATCTATGAGCCACGTTATACGGAAAAAAGTCTCTCAAAACTAGTAAGAAAAATGTTTAAATTTGAGTATCTAAGGATGTCATTTTGAGACTTTGGTTGACGTTTTTAACCATTTTCAAAGACCAAACGTCTGATTTAACGAATAAATTAATCAGTTTGAGTCATTTTTAAATTAAAAAAAGTCGTAATTTCTTTCTTCTTCTTTATAAATATTAGTAGTTTCTGGTTTCTTTCCTCCTCTATGACAGTCAACTGAATATCTTTGGACAAAACAAGACATTTGTCATGTTTGGACGTTGAGCACATTTTTCACTATCTTCTGACCAAACAACTAATCGATTAGTCGTGTAAATTAATTAGTAGTGAAACAAAAACAGTCAGCATGATAGTATTTCTCTGGCTGTACGGTTGTCCTGTTAAAAAGAAGAAGAAGAAGACCAGTAAACCAGTGCTGCAGAATAAATCGTTTCAGCATCAACATTGTGAAAAGAACAAATCAGCTCAAACACATCACAACCTTTTTTTTTTTTTTCGCTGCTTGCTACAAAAACTAAACTGACACCGTTTTCATTTTCCGTGACTGATCGACAGGAAAAGTCTTTCTGACAGAACATCGTTTACTCTGATTTAAGAGTTCTTGGATGCACCGAGGTTTTCTTTTTTAAAACTTCATTCACCAGACTCAGAGTTTGTTGACCTCCACATGTGAAACACTGAAAAGGAGGATTTGGTTGCAAAAAAAAATAAATCAGTTGCATGAAAATAGTTCAGCTAAAGAAAGAAATGGATTTCTGCAGTCAGTCAGCAGCACAAACCTCTTTATGACAAGTGCAAAGCCAGAAGTAAATAAGCAAAAAATCATTTTGCATGTTAATAAAGGTTCTAAACAGTTTTTTAAAACTATTTTTGTTGTTGTTTCAGATACACTCAACTATAAAATCACCAAAATCGCAATTTTTGAAGTTCTCTGCTAAAAATCTTTTTAAAAATCCCTGTTTTTTACTCTCCAATATGGCGATATCAGTTATTTTTCAGTATCTTGTGTTAAAAATATTAGTAAATATTTAAATTTAAAATGTTGATGTGGATTTTTATTTCTGAAATAGATTTTTTTTTTGTTGAGGAAACACTGTGAGGATTAAGCAGTGCGTGTTTGTGCATGTACTGGATTATTTTAGGATAAGATAAAGATAAAACTTTATTATTTAGGCCAGATATTGCTCAAAAAGAAATTACATAACATGAGAACTGCAGTGCCTAAAAAGTAGAAAAGCAAAAAGATAAGAAACGACAACAGCAGTAGAGCAGAACAGAACAGTAAAAGTAAAAGTAATACTGGTGATTACACGGAGGCCATAAGTAATGTCACATGTGTACATATTGAAATATTGCACCTGAAAAACAAGAAGAAAATACAAATGTTGTCCTTCACATTGACTCGGTTGTACATGAACGAGAGATGTTTCACCTGAGAGATGAAAATATGAACTACTGCACATATTTATGTTCTATAAATAAAATCAAACTGGTATCTTAGCTTATTCATTTTGCAGCTATTATGAATGTTTTGTGGAAGAAAGTTGAGAAATCAGCACCTACAGCTGCCTTCAGGAGGAGTTCTTCAAGTCATCTGGTGGAAATTCTTGGATTCTGTCGACATAGTTTGCAGACAAAAAAAAAACGTTTTTTCTCGACTTTGTGCGGTCAGTTTGGAACAAAGTGCATCTGGTCGCTTTGACGTGTAACACTGAACAAAAAGATGCTGCGAGCGGCGGAAAAATCAGATTTTACTCTGTCTGGGTAGTTTTTCCCTGCTCTCTGGGCTCTCAGCAAATTTCTCGTGGCTTTCCCGAGGAACCGCAAAGCTCTGCATGCCGAGTGCAAAGCCCAACGCACATCTCGTCCAGAGCAAGTCGACGAGTGAGAATTCCTGTTTTAAAACTAAAAATTACATTTCATACAGAGCCTCTGTGGACGGTCAGGGATCAGAAGCTTTTTTAAATGCAACACTTTAAGAAAAATGCTTCGAATAGTGGAAACCTCTGACTGTCTGTGTCGCTTCCTCTACTCAGGACTCCCAAAGCAAATTTCTTTCGGCCTCTAAACTCTGCATGCTGAGTGCAAAGCCAAATGTTTTTTTCGATACATATATCTCAGAAAACCAGCGTCGTGCAGCTCTAATATACAGTAGGACGGGGAGTCTAACATTAACGGTGCCCACCAGTGAAAGATGACAGCAGCGAGCGAACGCTGACAGCTGGCTGAGTGAATCGGTTTTATGCCAAGAGCCTCTTTTCACTTTGCACAGTATGACAGATTTTTATATTTGCACAATGTGGAGATGAAACCGTGGCGCCAGTAGTTTGCCCGATATAGTGACAGCGTTGCTTTTTTCTCAGGTGTTGTTGAGCCACACATCAAAGCCTGGAGGGCGTCGGAGAGGAAATCAGACTCCTTTTCTTTTTATAGCTGAATTTTCAGCCTCCCTCGCTCCGCTGCGCCCGACAAACACGCTCTGCAGCGGCTCTCTGCAGGAATTTTTAAGAAGTGTTACAGCAGGAGGGCAGCGTCTTGATGGGAATCTGCCAGAAAATCTTTGAAATCTTCCTGGTCTGCAGCGAACCGCGCGCTGCTGCAGCCCAGGGCGACTCAGCGAACACAGTCATTAGTTAACCACCAGATCGGCTATTTAAAGCTTCGGCCGATTCCTCACTGCTGCCGGCCAACGAGGCCTATTTGACTTGGAAAAATCCAATAAGGAAAGAGTGGTCAGTGTTGTCAGGGGCTGTGGAAAATGGAACAAAAAGATAGATGAGCTCAGGGGAGATGGATGAAGAAGCGGCCCAGAGGTCAGGACAGGGGCGAAGGAAGGCGTCTGGAGCCTTTCAGCAAAACAAAGCAGAGCTGCATGGTAGTGGACGAAAGTGACAAAACATTTAGATTTTCTGCAAAATACTTAAAAAAAAAGATGTGCATTTTCACAAGATGGCTTGAAAAAAAACATTTACATCCCAGGAAAGAAATCTAAATACTTCGCATTTGCACAGATTTAAATGGTCGTGTTGCATCGTGTGGTGGCAAAAACTGCAATCCGCTGCTAAGAGAAGCTGTTTATGGTTAGATTTTATGAAATATTAGCATGCAATCGATTCAGTTTGCAGCATTCCTCTCCTGTTGTTGCTTATTTTGCTGTGCAGGTGTTAAAACATGCAGGTCAGAAAAAACATCTGTCTTTAAAATAAGATTTATAAATGTAAAAATTGGGAAAAAGGTGCAAAATTATACAACCAGAAACTTAATCTGGTCCCTGATGGATATTAGTTCTGCACAGAATTTCGACATAAATTAAAAAAACATGCAGGAATTTTCAGCAGATGACTTGATTTATCGTTCTATTTACAACGACTGGAGCAATTTCAGAAAAGCTGATTTATTTCTGCAACCAGCTCCTCCGTTCTGAAGCGTTTCTGTGCAGCCTGCAGGTCAACAAACTCAGTGTTGTTCAAGTGAAGTTTTAAAAAAGAAAACAGGTGCAGCATTATGAGAGTAATGGTGGCTGGACACAATGAGAAGGTTTGTGAAAATATGATTTATGAAGTGACGTCCGTCATCTTTTCCACCCAACCAGGACGTCTACGTCTCCAAGAACAAATGAATCACAACATAATACTTTTTAAAGATGAATAAATATGAATATGTTCAACAGCAAACACTAAAAAATGGGGGGAAATGACATTATGCTAAACTGTTTATAACTACAGCTGCACAAAACTGTGACATATATTGTAAAAAATGCAGAAATCTTCAGCAAATGACTTTCAAAAAAATGACACATAAAAGCTATTTTAGATTCTGGACAATCTCTGAGTGATGTTGAAAAAAAACTTGCACTTCAATATTTAGTTTTTTCTGCAATATATATTGAAAAAAACAGGAATTTTCCACCAGATGAGCTGAATAACTCTATTTAGAAATGATTAATTTCATGTAGAATGATTGGGGTGATTGTGTAGGAGACTGAATCTGTATCAAAAGTAGAAAATTATGTAAAAAGAAAAGAAAATCAGACTGCTCTTGTGCAACCAAATCTTCCTTTTCAATGCGTCTGTGCTCATTTTGCTGAGCACACGTGAAGCCTGCAGGTCGACAAAATCTGTCTGCAAAAATAGTTTAAATAAAATTGGAAAATAGGTGCAAAATTCTGTATTTATAAAAACGTGTTAAAACAGAATTACTGATTTTTTATTTATTTTTAGATCATTACAGCCTCAACTCAACCAACTGACTCCCGACATCTACAAAAACAAACAGAAATATACACAAAATATAGATTTTAGACAAATAAAGATGATGTATTTTGAAAAAAAAAAAAAGGAAAAAAAACAGATTAACTAATTGAAAGGAGTGAGTGATCGTACAACGACTGGCTGATTTATCAGAGAAGTGAATCTGCATCAAAGACTTTTTTAAAGAAAGCTGGAAAAAAAATAAAAAATTTGGAACCAGACAAAGAAATCCAGAATCTGTCTTTAAACTGTTAAACCGATTCGTCGCGGTGGTGAAGCGTTTTTAAACAACTTTATCCTTTCTCGAGCCAAAATATTTCCATGCAAGTGATTTGTCTTTGCAGCCAAATCTTTTTCCTTTTCACCGTTTCTCTGCTCATGTGGAGGCTGCATGTCAACAAACTCTCTTCTGAATAAAAACTAAAAGATAAAAAAAAAAAAAAAAAACACATCAAAAATTGTGCTTTTTTAAGATTCAAAATACTTTATTGTCACTATACACGCATGTACGACAAAACTAAGGTGTACAGTCAGGACCTGGACTCATGAAAAAGAGAATAAATAGAATACGTTTAGAATTCTTTTACACATTTACCTAGAAAATTACACTTTTACATTTATTTATTTATTACTATATTTAAATTAACAAAACATGTTGTTTTACGTGTTTTATTTATGTTATTTGACAGAAGAAATATAAATTAAGGATGGAAAAAAAGGGGAAATTATTTGTTTGAACAGTTAATTTCAGATTTACCCTAAAATGGAGTAAAAATAAAACAAAGTAAAGACTGTAAATAGCTTTCACCTAGAAAATCTGTAGATATACACATTAAAAGTTTACAAAAATTTGTGTTTTTGCAGACATTAATTAGTTTTCCTAACAATATGTGACTGTAAAATTTAAATAAGCTAAAAATATAAGTAATTTACAGATATTTGGGGGGGTTTTTTTCTCTCTTTTTTTTTTTTTTTTTTTACACAATTTAACTCTTCAACCATATTTTCATCAGAGAGCTTTTCCTGATTTTATCTAACTTTTATGTTTTATAGCTTCCTGCTTTATTTGTGTGCTTATTGTATTTTTGTTTTATTTAATTTATTTTTATTGGAAAGCACTTTGTAACGTGTTTTGAAAAGTGCTCTATTAAAAAAGTTAATTATATCATTTTATTATTAACTTTTATCTCATTGCATCCAAGGATCCTTAAATCTGAGTAAAAGTCGTTCTTTGGGACAAACTCCTTCTTCTTGTGGAAAACGAGACCCGTGCGACACATCCACGGTCTGATTGTGCAAAAACAAACAACCGTGTGCGCGCTCATGCAGAAAGAATGCACGCCGCGCTGTGTTTGTGTCGTTCTTTTGCTGTTTTTTTTTTTTCCCTCCGAGGCGACTGTGAGTATAAATGACTTTTTAATGCGTTTCCCAGCAGCGATCTGGTCGGAGGAAATGTGACTCACCTAATCTGTGGTCCATCCGCATGACTCAGCCCAGACCGGCCTCACCTCACACCTCCTGCCGGCTCAATCGCTGATCCACATCTGTCTCATTTCCTCCCTCCCCCTCCTCCCCCCTTCCTCCTCCTCCTCCTCCTCCTCCCTCCTCCCTGTTCTCTGTTTCAATGACTGCAGGTTTACAAGGTGACTCAAGGAGCCGGGGGCAGCAGAAAAGTGTGCCAGCGCCAGACGCCATGGTGGCAGTGAAGAACAAAAGGAGGCCCGGACGTCCGAGGAAGCACCCGCTGCCCTCCGATGCCGCAGCCTCGCCGGCGCATCACCCGCCTGCAGCGCCGCCGACGCAGGACCTCCTGCAGGGTCGCAGCAGGGAGGCGGGAGGCAGGAGGGAGGACCGGCTGGTGGTGGAGAGGGAGCGAGTAGGAGGAGGAGGAGGAGGCGACTCGGAGCTGGAGGCCAAGAGGAAGCGAGGGCGGAAGAGGAAGCACGGCGACTCCCCGTGTCACCAGAGGTAAAACACCTGAGCTGGTTGACTTGACAATCCAATACAACCAACTCGCCGCTGGTCCATTAACCCGCCGTTTTCAGCACTGTGTGCTAAACCAGTGCCTTTTCTCTCTTTCTCTTTTTCCTCTCTATCATTCTACCTCTCTCTTTCCTTTCAGCGTCGCCGAGGACAAGCCCGAGTGCGACCCCCTCCCCGAATGTTTCAGCCAATCGGACGCCGATCCGGCTCAGGCTCCGCCCCCGCCGCCGCCGGTCGCCGTCCACAGAGAGGAGCGAGCCGACGGGCCTTCCAGGAAGAAGTTCCTGAGGGCCGGCCTTTACTCTGACGACTACAAAACCACAGAGTGAGTTCACAAACAGGCTGTTACTTGTCAGCAGTTTTGTTTGTTTGTTTACTGTCTGTTAATCTATATCATGATTACGCACTAGAAGTCAGATTCCTTGTATGCGAGAACCCACTTGGCAGTAAATCCTCTCCCATTCTTGACTTTCTAGACCGCCTTCCCAAGCCCAGAAGAACTGCAGAGAGAGTTTGGAGTATTCGCCGGGAGACAACGACTACAGCCTGCTGCCGGCGCCCATACACGTCGGTCAGTGTGTTCAACATCACAGCCATGAACAGAGTAGCTGCCAGATGTTTAATAAGCTAAGCCACAAACGGAGAATTAAGACTTATTTTTACTACAAAATTACCAAAACTGACTAATTTCTGACCACAATAGTTGATTAAGTTGACCACTAATCATTTAATTTTATCGTTACAGCTTCAGTGTTGAATATAGAGTGTCAATAAAAACTGTTAATGACTTTTATGGCTTTTCGAAGTCGGTGTAATTTCGTTCTTTTGACAAGGATTTACCAAAAAAAAGGCTTTCATGTCAAAGTGAAAAACACATTTCTACAAAGTAATGTCAGTTAATTAAAAATATAAAATGTAAAATGAGTGACTGCATGGGCTTGAAGCTGCAATACAGGCACGTTTTTTCTACTATTATGACAGATTTACAAAAGTTTGAGTATAAATTAGTGCTAATCCTGGTAAAATTTAAACGAATGTGCAATAATTCAACTGGTTGCTAAAATTTCAGCGACAAATATCAACTATTTAAGAATCAATTATTCAGTTTAAGTATTTGTTTTTTTAGAGAAACAGTCTGAATTCTCTGTTGCAGCTTCTTGAACGTTAATATTTTCCTCTGTGACCGTAAACTGAATATGTTTGGACAAAACACGACAACATTTGTCAACTTGGGCTTTAAGAAACCAAACAGCTTGTCGATTACCCAAGCAGAATAATAAACAATGAAAATAGTTGTTGGCTGCTGCAGGGGTAGTCGGCTACATAACCTTTTGAATTTTAAACCTTTAAGTTTCTCTTCTGGAAACCCACTTTACATAAAAGTGTCGGATGTTCTCTCCCCTTCTGGTCATGGTTGTGCTGTTTCCACAGAGACAGAAAAAACACTGCAACTCTTTAAAAATGCCTTCTGTGAACTTAAAAACGTAAAATCATAAGATGTGGAAGTTGCAAACGGCGTCCCACAAGGCTCGATCCTGGGGCCTGTGCTGATCCGCATTTATATAGATGATGTTGTTCTGTATCTGGGTGTAACGTACCTCTCTATGCAGATGATACCGTTTTGTACTTTAGTGTGGATGCTGTTCATTCTGCTGCTGTGCACACAACAAGCGTTGTTAAACCAGGTTAAACTAAATTTATAATCTTCACCAGAGTCAGAAATATCAATTGTGACAACTGTTTCATCGCTGAGTGGTGCAAATTTTGAAAAAAGTTCCACAATAATAAATATCTGTGAATCTGAAGAGAAGTTGACATTTCAAACATCTCGTGTCCAATGTGGGGACTAAATTAAGAAGAAAAATGGTTTTCTTTTACACAAATAAATCATGTTTTCTGCTGCACTGAAGCAACTCTATATGGATTGTGGTGACATTTTATACATCAGTGGCAACTCTTGGGCGCCGTTTATCATCTGTGTTATAATTTGTACTCGTCACCGTGAGATGTTTGTTGAGGCTGGATGGTTCTTCTCCTCTGTAAGGCCTCATAGACGCTGGATTTATTTATAACTTACTGTTTTTTTAACCCCTTACCGAACATGCTCAAATTATAAATTCTAAAAAGGTGCTTTTTTTACTCAGCTTGGATCTGGTTTTACTCACTGTCCAACTACAACCTTTAATAACGCGCAAAACTGTTTAAAGCTGGACTCATTTATTCTAATTTTTACTCCCAGCTGTTCTCGTTTTAGTTGATTGATTTAACTATAATTTTAACGCTCTCACCTCCAAGCAGTTTCTGGGCAGCTTTATTTGTTCCTGACGTGTTTTTACTCACTGTGGGCTCATCTTTTACTGCAATATAACTTTGAAGGAAACAGCAAAACCATGTTTAGAAGGAAAGAGAAGTCAGAAATGTCTTCTCTGCAGTGTGACGGTTTTATTGCTGTAAAACATTTTTAAAAATCAAATGAAAGTTGAATATCTTGATTTATTTCCCTCAATACATACATTTTTCTAGAAAAACTAGTGGTGGCTCTAGCTACTGTAGATATTTTACTAATCATATATATTATGTTTTTACTACTTTTATTTAGTTTAGTGGCTTTTGGTCAAAGCTAAATCAGTCATAGTTGCTTTGTTGCACTGACGAGCACCTAAATTTTAGTTTTTTAAAGAATCCTGTTAGATTAATTGTTTATTTTTGACAAATTTGAAACCAGAAAAGAGTAATTTTAATAAAATAGCACAACAATAAGCTTATTATTGACCATATATGCTGATAGAGCACATACATTTAGTTTTTTTACAGAATCCAGTTAAATGAATTGTTTATTTTTGTCAAATTTGAAACCAGAATAAAATGATTTTAATAAAATAGCACGATTTTAAGCTTATTATTGACCATTTGTGGGGATGGAGCTGTACGTCACCCATGATACACTTAGAAACAATCGAAAAAACTAAAAATCAAATCTTTTTTTCTGCTTTTACAGTTTCTGACTCTGATAAATTGTGTAATTTTGTCGATTTTTGAAAAATATAACATGTCTTTCAAGTCCACCAGTGGGTTTTGGGATTCAGATAGTAAAAAACTGATTAATGTTTGTATTTTTCTAACTTTTAATCCAAGTTTCTTGTGTGTGTCTATTGTCCTTGCTTGGCTATGATGTAAAGGAGGCACCATGACTGTACATGTTTTGCGTTTAAATGACTGAATGCTGAATCCTAGACCTCTTTTGTCTTGTGCAGGAAAGTATCTGAGGCTGAAGCGAATTCATTTCCAGCTGCCCTACGACGTCATGTGGCTGTGGCAGCACAACCAGGTACAGCAGCAGCAGCAGCGACACAGTAAAAGATTTTATTTTATTTTCTAAGTGTTGGGAATGTACCAGGATGTAATTCTCCTGTGGTTTGGCTGCAGCTTCACCATCAGCCCGCCGTCCCGCTGAAGAGGAAGCGGCGCTACTGTGAGTTTTTATCAGATGTGCTATCGTCAGGTTTTTACTGATGTGTCGGGTCGATACTCACTGATCTCTCTGATTGTCTCAGGCCGACTGAAGGAGAGGACGACTTCCTCTCTGCAGGCAGCGGTGAGTTCTGTGGCTTCAGCTCGTTTTTTATTCTGACGTTGGTAGTTTGTTCTCTAAAACTTGCTGTTCATCGTGCAGGAGGAGAGCTCTAGCGACATCACCAGCCTGTTCCCTCACCTCGACATGGAGCCTTTGACAGGCAGCGAGAGGTAAAGGAAAGAACTAACGTCGTCCAACCTTTCCTGAAGTCTGGAAGGCTGCTTATGTAACCTCTTTACATAATAAACAATGTAGCCCTCTGAATGCAGAAAAACTGCTCAAACGGCATGTTCTCTTTAGAAATCCACCAAAATTACACCTTTTATTAGAGTATAAATTTGTGAAAATTAAAAAGAATCACCAGATGGTTAACTTTCCAACAGTCCTTGAACTAATCATCCCATAATGTGCCGGAACTTGACCAAAATCTGAGCTTAAAATTGCGATATTTCACCAAAATAACTTGAAAATAAACCATTTGCTTCAACCAAATTCTGTAAAATACAAAAAGATTCTGCTTTCCTCAGAGCCATGATAGATTCAGGTGCAACCAACAGCCTCGTGACAAAAACTCAAGGACGTTTTGGCTGAACTGCAGGCTGTGTTTACGCGGAGCAGATGGAAATTAAAAATGGAAGTAGTAAATATTTATAGTGTGGAGAACCACCATTTTTGTCACCCATCTGTTTGAATATGGTTTTATTTTCTGCATATTAGAGAAACCTGTCACTTATTTTACAATCCCTTTAAACGTCTGAACCCTGAAACCTGACAGTGGGTTTTCCCTTTTTAAAAAAAATGAAATAAAATTTGGAAAAACAACACAATTTGTCAGCCAGAAATGGTAAAAACAGGAATAACTGTCATTTCTATAATATATAAACATAAGATAAAACATGTATATAATGTTTAAATTGCGATATTTCTTTAAAACCTCTATATTCTACATGTCCCATTAAAAAAAGCCAAACTATTACTTCTGTTAAAAAACAAAAACAAATTACGAACTAAGAATCTTTGACTGACTCAGCGGTGACCAACAGTTATGGGACAAAAATTCAGCTGAACTGCAGCCAGTGTTTCCACTGAGCAGAGAGGAAAATAAAAACCTACTGGATGAATAAATCAATGTAGCATGGATCAGAACCAGAGAACAGAGGAACCAGTTGTTGGGGATACATCCAGCATGGTGGAACATCT
>NW_007577938.1:446642-448074 GCF_000690725.1 Stegastes partitus | reverse complement strand
TAAATAGTTCAATATAAAGAGAGTTTTTTAAGGCTCATGAGTTTTAAAGAAGGATTAATGGAGAAGCTCAACTCGTTTCGTTATCATTCATGTCATTGTGTGTCATACTTTACAGAAGACATTTCTGAGTTCTCTCTGCGTCTTCATGGTCGCTCTGTTTTCCGTAGAGGTGCAGGACTTTATGTTGCAGTGAAACCTGAGCCCACGTCGAGGAGAAATAAAAAAAGCTCGAGGGTTCAGCCGCCGGACTAACGTTGGCGGTTTTCGTTCCTGCAGGAGCTTCGTGGTGAAACATCACGTCTTCCTGGTGAGGAACTGGGAGCTGGTCAGAGACCGACAGATCCGGATGAGGATCGAGCGGGAGCGAGAGCGGGACGCCGACGGGGAGGACGAGGACGAGCCGCCGCGTCCGTCCTGTGACGGAGCCAATGGGGACGACAGCCACATCAAGTCAGGTCCATGAAGCAAGTGTGTGTGTTAGTTTTCGTTTCTGTAGGTGTTTGTGTATGCATATGCGGTCCAACTCTACACATTTTCATTTCTACTGTACATCTGTGTCTTTTGGCGTCCCCGTGTTGTGTCTTTTCCTTTGCATGAGTGTGTGCGTGTGCGTGTGCTTTGCCTCATTTCTGGCTTGTCTCTCCATATCATACTCAGCAGCGCATACTGAGTGGTTTTCCAACCACAGAGCTCAGCCTGCAGAAATGTTTCCCCGTTTCTGTCATCCACTGCTGGTGTCCAAGAAACCCAGCAGGCATCAACTTTCCCCCATTAGCAGTGAAACCGCACAGTTTCCATCAAAGCCTCGCTGCCTGATTGCAGATAGAAATCAAGGAGGAACGAGGACGTAATTAGAGATGTATCTGTGCAAGAGATGCTGCCTTCGTCGCCTCCTGCGCCGCCTTCGCTAACATGCAGTTTGACCTTTCGCCCTCAGATCCACCAGTGGGGGTGGAGGTGACGGTTATCAGCAGTGACCCCCACCAACAAAGTCAGGACACCTCCAGCTCGCTCACTGCCAGCCCCTGTGTGAGTTCACTGCATCTACCCACAGCTAATGCAAATATACGCAAGAATGAAAATCTGCTTTTGCCATTATTTTCTTAATGCTTTTTTTTTTTTTCCTTCTTCTTCTTTCACTCCAGCCCACCAAAACCCAGAACAGACAAGAGGAGGAGGGAGAGGAAGAGAAACGAGGGGAAGGAGAGGTCTGCAGCAGAGAACAGAGGAGGAAACGGCTGAATGATTTACTTTTGACCCTGCAGCATTCATAAGCTAACAGACAGAGGTAGGCCGAGCAAACAGGGGACGAGTAAAAGTACAGTAACAGCAGCCGGTAATATCGGTTGAATGTCAAAGGATTCAGAGTTTATCACCTCTCAGTAACCTCGTTACTTCTGAGCTGGGCAGTAGAATATTTCGTTTTATCAGC
>NW_007577938.1:442362-445335 GCF_000690725.1 Stegastes partitus | reverse complement strand
AATAACATTTTTGGCAGTGCATTGTTGTGCTGACGTTGTTTTTGTGTTTGTGGCAGCGCTCTGAGGAAGGGACCAGACCCACCACTGGACCGACGGACTCGAACTGATGTCACAACGCTGCTATCGACGGTAGCAGAGCCACAGAGGGGGGGAGGAGGAAAAAGAGGAAGGAAGGAGGAGAGAGCTTCAGAATTATAGCAGCTGAAAAATGCAAGAAAGACATCTCGCACACTGACAGATGAGTGTGTTGAACCTCGCGCTCCGAAGGGCATCACACCAAGGATGAAACCATGGCAACGCACATCTTTTGTCCAGGCGGCAAAGAGGATGAGTGAAACGGAGATCTGACTGTCCCGGATGAACGGAAAGGAAACAGACCAGCTGAAAATGAATTTGCACTAGTGCTGGATGAACAAGCACACTAAAGACTGTACTGAGTGGACACACTATAAACACACACGTTGATCGCTCTTACTTCGGCACCTTAAGCAAATTTTGGGAAAAAAAAGGACAGATATTGCACCGGGGGGGGGGGGGAGAGATTTGAAAGTGGACATATATGGTACTCAGCGTTTTGGCTCCGAAAGACGAGGAGCTGCCCGGGGGGAACAAAAAAAAAAAAGAGAGAGAGAAATGTAGCCTGGGCCCTAAGTAGGTCAAAATCAAACCCTCATTTTACTTGTTAAGCTTTTCAAAGTCACATTGCACCTTTGGGAAATGGCACGAGGAGGAAGAGGCGAGCCAGTTAAAAGCTGTTGAGACAGTGTTAGTGGGTTGTTGTTTTTTTTTTTTTCTTCCCTTCACTTTTACCAAGACAGTGTCTGCTATGTACCAGTGAATAGGCAGGGGAGGGGGGCGGGCTCGGCGATAGGAATTTTGGCATCGCGGCAAGAGAATTTCTAATGAGGTTTTAAAAAAGAAAGAAGTTATTTTTTTGAGACAAGGAAAGAAAAATTTAAAAAAATTAAAAAAAGAAGAAGACAGCTCGTCTGCTAAAGAAATATATAGGAATGTTTATTGTTGACTATTTTCAGTATTGCTTCCGGAGGTGTACAAAGTGTTTTTGTTTACTCAGACTGCCTTTGAGAATGTTTCGCTCTTTGCTTCGGAGCATTGACAATCAGAATGTCCTCGGGTCGGGTTGGGGGGGGGGAAGGAAGGAAGAAAGAAAGGAAGAGAGAGGAGGAAAAAAAAGGGAATCGATTTGCCCCAAATGCTCTGTAGAAGTGCCATGTCGTCTTGTGTATAAGCGAACTCATGCAGTCTTTAAAAAGCAATATCTCCTCTGATAAGGACTATATATCCTGTTTTGTTTTGTTTGGTTTTGTTTTTGTTACGTTTGGGTTTTTTTTAAGTTGTGAATATTCGAGGATCGGAGGTCGTTTTTTTTTCTGTACAGACGCATCAGTAGATCATGTTAGGAGCATCGGGCTAATCCAGCGTTTAGTTTCATGTGAATGTACAGTACATAGAGAGACCTGTTTTCCTTCTATCAGCGGTAGCGTGTAAAATCAGTATCATACATGACAATACTATCCTGGTTATACATAACAGATAATAATCAAATCTCTCATTTTACTAAGATGTTTTTAACAGATTATACAGCTGACCAATATATCAGACATTTCTCCTTGACTATGATTGTATATGATTTTTTTTTTTTTTTTGTAGAATTACATTTTTTTTTTTTTTTTTTTNTTTTTTTTTTTTTTTTTTTAGCTGAGTTTGTTTTTTGGTCAGACAATCAGTGACAGTGAATTAGTTTTTTCCAGTGTTAAACTTCTGCTCTCTCTCTCTCTCTCTCTCTCTCTCTCTCTCTCTCGCTCTCTCTCTCTGTCTCTCTTTCAGTAGTGTGGCTTCTAATAACAAGCCAAGAAAGTGCAATTTCTTTGACTGTTTACATACTGTATGTATATTTTTCCTCTTTCCTTTTTTAAAACTAAGAGCACTACATTATTATTGCCAGTGGATGATTAACTTTATAGCAAAGGTACAAATAAAGAGTTATTTATCTAGTTTGCATGACATGTAACCTTTGCCTGTTGCCTCCGATAATGTGCATCTGGAAAACAAAAACAAAAAAACAACAGTGATAACTTCAATGCCATAGAATGTCAGCTCCAACTTTTTGCCTCTATATCCATAATAATAAAAGCATTTTATGTCTACTAGTCCTGAACCCTCTCGGTGTTTTGGGCCACGAGGCCTCCTCCTCCTCCTCCTTCTTGCTGCGTGGTGGTGCGTTTCACTGCAGTGATGGTAATCAGCTCGAGCTAACAGTGCTATCTAGTGGTGTTAGATTGTATATCTGGCACCGTGTTGTCCTCCATAATGACCCACAATGGAGGACGCCGTCAGAGGAACACGGTTACAAGATGGGGGAGGGCTGCAGCTCCCTCTGGAGACACGTTCTCCTCCCTCTGCCCTTCTGGACGTCCGGACGCATCCCGGGACAGTTTTGCATGCGCGAAGCCTAAATTGTGAGCTTTATTTCTGCTTCCTCTGCAGTCGGACACACGCAGGTAGATTCCTGTAGTTTAAAGCATACGAGTAAATGTCAACATGACGCAACACTTGTGGGTTGAGCAGTATCAGCTCTGATGTCCAATTAAACAGTTTATATTTACTATAATACAATTACAGACCTCAGAGTAGGAACTTAACGCAACACAAGTCATGACTGAGATTAAATCTTTAATTTTTTAGTACTCTGTGTGTTAACCTTTGTTTTTGATGAAGGGTTGTGCTGCACCAAGTTTCTCTTTAAAACACCCCAAAATTGGTTCCACTGGATTCAAGTCAGGACATTTACTTGTCCAGGTCATATTTTTCACTTTTTTCTTCCTTTGGATGGTTCTCCTGCTGGAATATTCCTCTTCGTCCAGCTTCTGCAGACTGATGGTCATCTAGTCAGCCAGTATTCTGGTTTACCCTCAGACATCCATCCATCATCTCTACACCTTGTTCCTCACT
>NW_007577938.1:432179-441757 GCF_000690725.1 Stegastes partitus | reverse complement strand
TCACAGAAACTCTGATTTCTATACATGACCTCTGTGTCAAGTCTGAAGTAGCTGCTGTTTTCTTTTTACAGCTCGATTGTGAAAGTGGTTCACTGTCTGGAGTCATTTTCACAGGATGAACACTGCAGATGTCATCGAGGGTTTTGGAAAAAAAGACCCAGACAGCAGAGGCAGGTATTAAAAAACAAAAGGTGAGCTTGAATTATAAAGTTGGTACAAAATAAGCTAAAGTCCTGATAAATTAAAAGCAATAGGGAGCTGGAAAAGGTCAACCAAAACTCCACCAAGGTAGCAGGCACGGAAACAAACTGAAGCAAGAAGCAAAGTTATGTACAAATCAGAAGCAGACGAGGAGATCTCAGGCAGGTGAACCTGAGGTGAGCTGGACCAGGAAACCAAACAGGGTCGACAAGGAGGCAAAACCGAAAGGGGAAGATGCAGGACTTTAGCTGCAAAGAGAACTAATGAACAAACAAGACACAGGTAAGACTAAAAAGGGCGGGGCCATCAAAAATGGAGGGAAAACACACAAAGACAGGAAGTAACAGACCCAGAGACATGAAAGGTTGGTAACTTCAAATTAAAACACGAACGCACACATGGACAAACTAACAAACACACAAGAAGGGATCTAACACAACAAAAAAACTAGAACCGAACCCCAAAGAGCAGGACAGCAGCCCTGATCAGTGTCACCGAGGCTCATTGGATACCTCCTGATTTCTGCTGCACCTGTGTTTCACCTGATTTTGAACTGATCTTTCTGGATCCATCTTTGTGAAGTCTACACAAAGTCCCTGTTCATGTGGAGCCATGATGTAGATAGACACGGCTCATTGGTCCAATACTGAGAAAGTTCAACTCATTTTACAATCAGTCATGCATTTAGGCCAACTTTTTTTTAACCCTTACACCCTGTTTCAGGTGAAATTTGACCCGTTTTGACATTTGACAGCAGTAAAAATACCCTAAACGTCATTCTTTTAGCTTGAAATGTCATGATATTTAATAAAGTGACTCAAAAATATATAATAATTTTATAATGTTGTACAGGTGCTACAAATGTTTATACATGGAGGCTGTTTTGGGTCAAATGGACCCTTTTTTACAATTTGACAGCAGTAAAAATACCCTAAACATCCTTTTATTAGCTTGAAATTTGATGATATTTCATAAAGTGACCTAAGATACACAAAAATGAAAATGCATAATAATACTTTATACTAGTAAAGGTGCTACAAATTTTTGAACATTGAGGCTGTTTTGGGTCAAATGTGACCCATTCTGACAATTTGACAGCAGTAAAAATACCCTAAACGTCATTTTTTTTTAGCCTGAAATGTCATGATGTTTAATAAAGTGACCCAAAAATACATAATAGTTTTATACTGTTGTACAGGTGCTACACATTTTTGTACACTGAGGCTGTTTTGGGTCAAATGTGACCCGTTTTAGCAATTTGACAGCAGTAAAAAATACCCTAAACGTCATTTTTTTTTCTTAGTCATAAATTTTCCTAAAGTGACCCAAAATTCACAGAAATAAAAATATTTTAAGATTTTATATTTTTGTACAGGTGCTTCATGTGTGACCCGTATATCCATTGAGATGGATTCTAGATCCACCAGAGTGGGTCACATTAAGGAAAATGGTGGTTTTAGGGGACCTTGAAGCTGTGAAACTGTACAGGTCATGTTTTATTTACATTGATTCATGTGACATTCTAAACAGATTCGTAGTTGAAAATTTGGTGTAGACACTTGTTGGGATAAAATATGATCAGTATTTAAGGGTTAAGTCGTGTATTTGAGTTTCTACTTTTCAATATGTTCTTTGCAAAGCGTTTGTTAATTTGTTCAGCTTAGAAGAGAGAAGTGATGCAATTTTGAATCATCTGACATTTAGGCGATGCTCAGCTCACTCTGGCTGTAGCCTTCATGAATAAGGACTGCGGGGGGGAAAAAAAAGCACAGCGAGCCGAACAGGTTTGGTTTATACAGATCCTTTTATTTGGTGTATTTACAAACAAGCACATGCAGGAGGTGGACAGTGACTGACACTAGAGGGGCACTCAACTATATGCAACAGTAGGACAGCGGGAGGTCTACGGGCTACATGACACCGGGGAGGGAGCAGGAGGAAGAGGAGGAGGAGGAAGGTACAGAAGTCATCGTTACACTTATGAGTGAAAGTGCAGGATGTGCAGACGCATCGAAGTGCTCTCGCTCATCTCTGCCTTCACCGCCACGTACGCTGCCATGTGCACGCTCTCACACACACACACACACACACACACACACACACACGAAGAAACCCAGATAGATAGAGAGACACTAGATGGGCCAGATATTCCCTTTCAGAAACCTCGAGATCAATAAATAGTACACCCAATAAATAAACAAAAACATAACAAACTGATATTTTAACCGAGACACCGTTCCTCGTAAACACCTACATATATATATATATGTTATCCATTTGATGGCGTTTCATCGTGAGCACTGGTTTGGACTCGATGCTACTGGACTGTCGCCGTAGTAAGCTCATGCTACATGGCGTTTGACACGATAACACGAGGAAACTTTGAAGAGCTGAGCTTTCCCTGATTTATTCATAGCATTAAAATGTTCCTGCTGAATTAAGTAGAGGTCCTTTAGTGTCAGCCTTTCCTGACCAGGCTCTTCTATATATATATGTATCTTCTTTTGTTTTGTTTTTTAAGCAATTGTTTTATGGTTCAGATGTCCACTTGCATGATAACACCAAATTAAAACAAACAAAAACACATTTAACCATATGCATAGTCATCAATACAGAATCTAGAGAATAACTGATAAATATATGACACAAAGCAACAGAGTTCATATGAGCAACATCAGAACCGACATCCACCACGACCACTATCGTTAATATCCATGGTTATGATCAGCAAACATGGCGGGGGGAGGAGATAAATACAAAAAGCTGAGGTACAAGGTGAAGACCAGCCACCAAAACCCACAGATTTGACCGTAGCGAATTATACATCACTTCCTGGATTTTACCACTGCGTTGAGTTCAGATAGCGTCGAACAAGAGCCGAGCGTAGTTCTGTGAGGGGTTTTCACTCCGACCCGCCTCGGACGTGGTCCAGCGCGAGCCTGAGCAGGACTATGCGCGGTCCTGACAGTGAAGCACGGAGGTGGGATGAGTGCAAAAAAGGTGTTCTGTGAGGTTCTGGACACGGTTTGGCTACAGATTGCTGTCGTCTGATATCTTTTTTTTTACTGTGCGGGATAAATACGTGGATGTTTTCTGGCATTCGTTCGAAGCATTCATGGCACGTTACAGTAAGCACTTAAGATATGAGCTAATAATGTTACGAGTATGACGGCGAGGGAAGATTTCAAAATAAACACATTTTGCACGTATGACGACCGCTCGATGTGCGCGGAGAGATGAATCGATCCGTTCTTTTTTTTTTTTTTAAATCAATCACACCGATGCTTGTGTTTCACTATCTGCTTTCTCTTGATCGTCTATCTTTCTATCTATCTTGGTAATATCAATCTCAATTTTTATATACCTATATATATATATAGTATTTTTTATGTATATTTATACAGTCAAATATAGTAGCAGAAACACTCATGAACCAGGCGAGAGGGATGAGAGGTCATCGATGCCCCTTTTCCACCGAGCTGGTTCCAGCGCTAGTTCGGAGCCTGACTTGGCACCAGTTCTTCCACCACCTAAGCACCGGCTCCAGGTTCTCAGAACTGGAGCTTACCGAGTACCAACTCTTTGCTGGGCCAGAGCTAAGAACCGTCAGGTGCTGGAGGCGGCGTTATCGTGACCAACGGGACCAATGAAGCGGTAACTTGTGTCGTTTTTCACCAGGACTGATCTGATCGCAGATGTACCGGAATGACTCCCGAGACAAGAGATCTCCAACTCTGGTCCTCGTGAGCTACTGTCCTGCAGGTTTTAGACGTTTCCGTGCTTAATGGATCTCCAACAGCTTGTTGTCAAGTTCTACACAAGTCTGGTAACAATCCATTGATTGGAGTCAGGTGTGTTGCAGTAACGTTTAGAACCTGCAGGACAGTAGCTCACGGGGACCGGAGTTGGACATCCCTGGTCTAAACAAACTGTTGTGCGCTGAAATCCGGTACAACTGTGTCCCACCAGCAGCACCACAGGGGTGGAAAACAGAACTTTTAGAACTTCGGTGTACTTAGGCTTTAACGTGCAGTCTTGTGGAAAATGGAGCGCACCTACATGAGCTCACAGGAAAGACCGCACGAGAAAAAAAGACAAATCTGGCATTAGAACGCCCTAGTTTACCCTTTTAAAGTCATTTTTGGTCACACAACTATCAGAGCACCGCGGCCACCAACAGCAGCTACCGCAATCGGTAAACTGTAGAGTCTATCGATAGGAAAATGTTCAGCAAGTCATATGTTGTGCCTGTGACAAGGTGGGAGGTGCGACCGATGACCAGTGAAAGAGTCAGTCTGGAGTCCTGTGTGGACCCCCGTACGTCCGGTAAACGGTATGCAGCGACGTACGGCTCTAACTTGCTGATAGAAACAAGTTCTTAGGCGGTGAACTGACTAAGCACTGGAACTAGCACCAGCAACCAACTAGCACCTGGTTGCTGTCGGTGGAGAAGGGGTCCGAGGGTGAAGGTCAATAGAACACGGATCTACACAGCTACAATTCACTACATTACTACGCAGTATGCAACAGGAGCTACGGCTCAGTACTCTGGCACGCCTTCATCCCCCCGATGGCCGGCGAGCCACGACGCTCTGCAGCTGACGAACAGAGGCGCTAACGTGGCTAAAGCCGGGCCGTCGACCGGCGCCTCTTTGCAGCCCGTGATCTGAAACCCGCTGGGATGAGATTGTTCAGATCAGAGACTGAGCAGGAGGACGGCAACGGAGAAAAAAGGACTTTTAAAAGGGATACTTCACTCGAAGATCAAAAGGTGTGAAGCGGTCTAAATTTGGCGATTATTTCACACCCTCGGCTGGATTCCTGCTGCTAAAACCCATTAGCTGAATGCTACCGAGCTGCACGGATTGCGGTGGGGAGGGGGAGCGGTGGCCCGATGCGTGAGAAGCAGAACAGATGGCGCGGCGCACTCGACCCGAGCAGCGTGAAATATCCCTTCCAGAGTAGTGCAGCCTCACCGTAACCTCTCAGCACTCGCCTAAAATATAGATATTTTGTATTTGTTTGTTTTGTTTTTTTGTTTTTTGTTTTTTTTTCGCGTTGATTCAGTGCAGCGAGTTGCGGAGCCGAAGTCACATGATGAGGGAGGTGTAGCCGATCGGTACCAGCCCCTCTCGGTCTCCCTGACGACAGCGGATCCAGTCCTGGTCCACGCCTCCCAGCACCACCAGCTCCTCCCCTTTGCAGAAGCTGAGCTCGGTGCCGGTTCCGGTGTGGTCGCACAGCGTTCGTACGGACCTGAAACGCGGGAAAAGTTACTCACAGACACGAAAAGATGGGATTCACTGTGAATTTTGATGTAATTAACAGGTTTCCTGTGACTGGAAATGACATAAACAAGTGACAAAAGACAGTAAAGCCTTGTGTTGGAGTTGTTAATTATGAATTTTAACCATTTCTGATTATTTCTTAAACATTTTTCTGAAAAATGTCATGTCTACAATGATGCATATCTCTTGTTTTTGACAAAATGCAGATTCTACACTAAGAAAATGTGATTTTTATTTGGTCAACAGGTTTCTTCTGGCTGGAAATGACATAAACAAGTGACAAAAGACAGTAAAACATAACATCAGAGATATTCAAGATACATTTGAACAATTTCTGCTTATATTTTTAAAAATATTTTTATGAAAAGGGCCACGTCTAACATGATGCATCTCTATTTTGAGGAAATACAGATTCTGTAGTAACGAAATGTGATATAAAGGGAATTTTTATGTGACCAGCGGGTTTATTTTGGCTGTAAATGACATAAAAAGTGATAAAAGTCTGTAAAACACAGAGTTAGAGATCTTTAAGATACATTTGTACCATTTCTGCTTATTATTATTATTTTTAAAAATATCTTTATGAACAGCGACATGTCTATAATCTATTCGTTATTTTTTAAAGCTTTTTAAAAATGATTATTATTACAAATGCAATCTCTGAAATTAGCTATACGGCTTTATATTGTTAGAAATGTTTAATAAATGCAGCTTCTATGTCGTTCCAAATATTCCTGGTAATTTCTACCATGTTCCAGAACGTTCTAATACGATATAAAGTGAGAACAGCAGTTTCTAGTCGTGGCTAAATATTTAAATTTTGTGTTTAAAAAAAATGTCACGTCCACAATGATTCATATCTCTTTTTACTGTTTCTGTTATTTATTGAAATGCAGATTCCATACTCAGAGTTTCTGATCATTTCCAGGCAGTCTAATGTAGTAAAATACAATAAATGATACGATGAATAACACGACCGTACACAAACAATCACGTCAGCGTGCGATGCAGGTTCGGATGAGTCACTGTCAGGATCAGTCAAAGTCAGAACGATGAGTCACCAGAAAAAGACACATAAAGGATAACGGGAGCTATTCTGGTGCCGGTTCCGCCCACGGACGCTGCTGGAGGCGGAAAGAAATCACTGAACAAAAGGAAAGACGACGTGCCTCAGATTGGCCTCATTGGTTTTTGTTTTCAGGGATCCAGGCTGGATGTTGATCAGCGCTGAACACGGGTCACGGATCACCAGGATGGAAAGGCACGAACAGGACCGGTCTCCTATTACCTTCAGATTTACTGACATCTGTTATCCTTGGGTTCAGTTTGGCCGCAGCAATCTCAGCCTCCAGAAAGCTACCATGACTTAAGCTGTTTATGTGTAGATAGCCCTTTAAATAAAACTGATCACTTATTTAGAGACGTTAAACACTGACTGGGGTCAAATTGACCGCAAAGATAACAGGAGGGTTAAAGACAAGTAGATTCAACCTTCTAGAATAATCCTAATAAAACCGTACACGCTGTAGATATTTACATTTTACGAGATGCTGACTGTATCGTCCAACAACTGGCTCCTTCTGTTCACTGGTTCTGATCCACGCTACATTTATTTATTTGATCCAGCAGGTTTTTTATTTTCCTCTCAGTCTCTGATTTGTCTCTGTTCTGCTCTGTGGAAACACTGCCTGCAGTTCAGTGAAATATTTATTGAATTTTTGTCTGTTGGTCGCCACTGAATGGCTTCACGGTTGCATTGAGGAGCGCAGAATTTTATTGTATTTTTTTTACAGAATCTGCTCAGTGTAAACTATCTTCTACTTTACATTTTATATTTTCTTATTGTTTATTTTTGCTTATTAAAAAAAACAAAAAACTAAAGAAATACCCTGATTTTCAGATGAGATTTGGTTGATTTTAAACTGAAACACACGAGTGGTTCTCGGTACGTTACGAGGCTGAAAATCCAACAAATCTTTCTGTTTTTGCAGCTTCTGGTTCTGATTAACGGTGTCATTTTGTTGATTTGTATTTATAAAAATGAAAATGTGCATGTTGCATGAAACACCTTGACGGTTCTTGGAACAAAAGCCGTTGTGTTTACTCCGTTCAGCTGAAGAGTCTAATACGCTTTGTCAGTTTTCTGTTCTGGTCTTTCTGGTTTTTTTTTTGTTTTGTTTTTTTACTGGAATCTAGTTAAAGAAAAAAAAGATTTAGATTAAATATCATGATTTTAAGCCTAGATTTGGTTAATTTTCCCGACAGAGCTTCATGTCACACGTGATCAGCTCAGGAACCATCGGAAATTTGAAAACACAGATATTTATTAGATTTTTTTTTAAGCCTTTTGGTTCTGTTATTTAAACAGACATTTCTTTTTGAGGTCCAGAGCGTTACTGAAGTTCCAAATTGCTGCATTCTTAACACAGTTACTTCTAAAAGGTGCCAGAATGCTCCATCCATCCAGGTTTATTTAAAGCTGGATGAGTTGTTATGATGGCAGCTGTGAGAAAACAACAGACGGTTCTATCACTTCCCACCCGCTCCAGCCGACCAGACTTCCACGCCTCCACCTCCGCCGCTCGCCGCCTGCCGTACCTGAGTGGTCGTGGTTTGTCCTTCAGCTCCAGCGAGTCGACGTCCTTCTCTGGCTCCGGCTCGGTTTCCTCCACCAGCTCCGGGGTTCTTCTGAGCATCGGGCTGGAGCTGCTGCTCACCATGCGGGTCAGCGCCGTGACACCAGGAGCCAACCACTGGGACGGACGTCTGGACGGAGGAACAGACGATGTCGGAGTTCAGCAGGTTGAGATGTTTTATAAAGCTTCAAGTGCAGCAGCTTTTAAACTTTACTGCTGGTTTATGTTCTTTAGAAGAAGACAGTCAAACTAGTGAACTGTATGCAGAGTGTTACGAGTGTTGCAGGAGCCCTGGGAGACGAGCGTCCTTCAGCAGTCCCAGAACTTCTCCACCGCCCCTGATAGACTTTACGTACCTGGTTGGTGGTATGTGACCCGTCGGGCTGTTGGGGCTCTTGGAGGCCCCGAATAGTCGGCCCAGACCCCAGGGCACCTGAGGGCCGCCGCTGACTGCAGTGTAGTCGCTCCCCGCTGGGCTCTGGAGCTCCGGCAGGTCCACCTTCATCTCGTCCTTCTTCAGCGCCGACTGGCTCAGCTCGGCCAGGTTCTGGCTCAGACGGCCCCCCCAGCGCATCACAGCGCCCCAGCCCTGCTGGATCGCCTGCAGGTAGAGAAGAACGAGTCAGCTCTGGAGAGTCGTAATCATGATGTACTGTATTTAAAAAAATAAATTAATAAAGTGGAAGTCTGGCAGCAGAGGTGCCAGAAAAACAATGATACGTTTTTCTGTGATTTTAAAGATAGATTTGTGATTTAACAAAACTGAAAAATCTGTAAATTGACAGCTTAAAATATCATTTACCATTTTTCTATTTCTAATATGTAACATTTTCCTTCAAATAACAGCAAACATCTCTTAAATAATGATACTTCCTGCTTATTTCAATACAGTTTTTATTGTGTTTTTGCCTGTTTTCTTCAAGGTTGACCTGTAAATTAATACTTTTTCTCCTGTGATTTTGCAAGGTATTATCTGCAATATAACAAATGTAACTTAAAGAGGAAAACCTGTCAAATAATGGCAAATATTTGTAAAATTATATTTTTGTTTACTCATTTTAACACTTTAAAACGGTGTAATTTTTAATGTCAAACACTGTAAAAGAATAAATTAATTTAATTTAATATATTTAATTTAATTAATTTGATGTGAACTTTACAGCTTTGGTCTCTTTGTTTTCAAAGTTAAATTAATATTTCTTTTCTTTGACTTTGCTAGTTATTATGTGTAACCTAACAAATGTAGTTTAAACAGGGAAATCTGTTAAAGAGTTTAAAATATATTTACTATTTTTCAATTCTTAATATACATAATTTTCCTTTCGAAAAATGTCAAATATCTGTAAAATTATGATATTTTGTGATGAATTAAAAACAGCAAACTGGGTGTAATTTTAAGGTTAAACATTGTCAAAGAACAAATAGCAATATATTTATAGATATAGATGTTTTT
>NW_007577938.1:412641-431722 GCF_000690725.1 Stegastes partitus | reverse complement strand
TTTAATAAAACAGGGAAGATCTTTGGATAATAGTAAATTGTTCATAAAGTTAAAAAGTGTAAAAGCTGTTATACAGAGTGACCAAGTGATCAGGTGATCAGGTAATCAGGTGATCAGGTGATCAGGTGATCAGGTGATGGTACCTGTCCCGCCTGCTGAGCAAAGCTGTCCTCCTCGATGTTGGGTGGAAGCAGCCCTCCGATCTCCTTCTCCTGCACCCACAGCAGCTGAGGACTGGTCTGGGCCAGAGGCACCGGCGCCTTCAGCGCCGCAGCGTCGGCGTTCGTGGATCCTTCGCTCTTTAAATCGGCCGACAGCAATGACTTGGCATCTTTGGCCGCCTGACGTTCTGGACTCCCGAAGTCCACGTCCGAGAGGCTCTCCATGTATCTGCCGCCCGCCACTTTGGACTGGCATCCCTTCGCCGGCGCCTGGAGCCCGGCCTCCTGCAGAGGCGGGCTGGGGATGTCAGGTCGGTGGCCGTCGGGCTCCAGGTGGTGGTGCTGGAAGAGCAGGTCCAGGTTGAAGGTGAGCAGGCTGAGAGGCTGCAGCAGCAGCAGCAGCTCCTCGAACAGCGGCTGGCAGGAGGTCAGCGACAGGCGCATGAAGGAGCTGGGGCGGTAGTACGTCTCCAGAACATCTGATTAAAGAGAAAAAGAGGTTTTACACGAGATACTTAAATGGGTTTTAAAAAAATACGTAACTGAAACTCACCGCCGCAGGACTGGAGGTGAGACAGCCAGGAGTCAAGGAGTTTGGTGCTGGAAAGGAAAAGAGAAGAGAAACAATGAAGATGCAAAGAGGACATGACAATAAATTACTATGCAGTGGAAGTGGAATCAAAAAAGCATCTGCTTTTTAAACTACAGTAAGTTTTATGCTGCAAGTGGAGACCAGGGATGAACCCTCTGAACCCAAACACCCACCAGCAGGTTTAAAAAAAAATAGTTAAAAAAATCAAATAAAATTCTAACATTTATCAGCAAAAACCTGTAAATTCATAAAGAATCATCACGTTTAACTTTCAGACTGACTAATAATGACGTTAGGAAATTTGACCAAATCTATGCTTAGAAATTGTAATATTTCATCAGAATCACTTTATTTTACATCCATGTCTCGTTTAAAAATTCACCAGAAATGAACTCTCGTCAGTAAACAGATTCTGTTCAAAACTAAAAAAAAAAATAAAACCTGCACTCCAAAACCTGAAATCATCATCTAAAAAAAATTTACTCCATTCATCAAAGACAAAAACTGAACAAACATCATCAGATTTTAAACTTTCCATCAGCCTGTGAACTATTTTTCTGTGTCGTACAGTTCGATCTTAAAAATCTACCAAAAAAGTGGCTTTAATCGACATGTCTTGTTTAAAAAAATGCCAAAAAATAAACCCTTTGCAGCATCAAGATTCCATAGAAAAAAAAAAACAAAATTCTGCACTGCTCGGCGCAACTGTAAAGTTATGGGTGACTCAGCTGCGACCTACAGTCATGTGACAAAAATTCAGAGAGTTTGTTTTCCAGCTGAACTGCAGCCAGTGTTTCCTCAGAGAGACTGAGAGGAAAAAAATCCAACTTAGTGGATCAATAAATAAATGCAGCATGGATCAGAACCAGAGAACAGAGGAGCCAGCTGTTGGAAGATAGTGGTCCTTATATTTATTCATACCCTCCCATTAAAGAAGGAAAAAAACAGTTTCAGTCACTGAAATACGTTGAAATCGACTAAAGTAATAATAAATAAAAATGTAATAAAAATCATGACATTGCTTTTGAATTGTGGTTCAACAGAAATATAAAAAAAAAATAATAATAATAAAAAAAAAAACCCAGCATGATCGGACCCATAAACTAACATTTAGTAGAACAAAGTATTTCCTGTAACTCTCAGTCAGACTTCTGCACCTGTTGACCGGTGTTCTGACTTCACTGCTCATCAGCAAAGGGCTCTGATAAGTCCAGGACAGTTTTTTTTTTTTTAATTAATCTTTCAACCAAAATACAAAAGCAACATCTTATTTAAACAAATTATAATTTTGCAAATTTTTATTTATTATTACTTTTTTCAGTTTCTAGTGATTTGAGTGATTATTGTGAATTTTATCTTTTCTTTATTGGGAGGGGATGAATACATCTGAGGACGACCGTGCATCCAGCATGGTGAAACATGTTTCTGGTGAAAAATGGTGAAAATAGTAAATCGTTAATATCTCTAGTGAGCTAAAACCTGAGTCGGTTCTTACTTGAGCAGGCCGAGCAGGAAGGCGTTGAACCGGTGCTTGCTCTGTCTGAGCTGCGGCAGCTCGCCGACGCGGACTTGCAGGTTGAACAAGGCTTGAGTTTTAGGACCTTGAAAAATCAGAGGATAAAAAAAAACATAAAGAGATCAATAGAGGAGCTCAGAGACTCGCTGGGGCTCATAATCCATATCTGCTGTTCACTTTATTCAGCTTTTCAGACGATAAAATCCACAAGCGTGTGAGAAAATCTCCAGACAGAAGGGTGATATCTAGCATCCAGGCGGGGCGCTACCTGGCCTGGTTGAAGCCTGGACCAGACCCCAGGCGGAGTTCGGCCTCCTGCCCGCAATCAGGTCACTCTGGTGGGGCTTGAGGCCGTCGGTCAGCAGGCCGTGGAGGGCGGGGCAGAGGCACTGCAGCACCAGACGGCCCAGGGATGGATTTATGGTGCTGTCTCCTGATAAGGCCTGAGGACAGGAGAGCAGGAGGAGGAGGAGGAGGAGGAGGAGGAGGATGGGATAGGGAGATGTGCAGTCATTGGGAGGAGGTCAGAGAAATGGGACACATAGACGGAGGGGTTGGAGATGATGTGATGAGAGGTGATGAGGGAGAGCGGAGTTAGTCCACAGAGCGATCGGTCTGACTCAGAGATCGGATTATCTAAAGAGGTTCTAGTACCTTGTTAACTGAGAAAGACTGAGGAGAGACAAACGAAACAAGAAGGGAGAGGAGGTTCAGAGGTAAACAACGCATTGAATACACGACCACATTCAGTCACAGCAGACAGCAGGAGTGAGTCCGACGTCGGCCAAATGTCAGACGATTCACGGTTAAACGGTAAAGCAGCTTCTCTCACGAACAATCAGAAACAAATACTTTTAAAAGACGATATCGAGAATTTAAGGCCCAAAAGTGACAAATCTGTGGTTCTAACATGAGCTCTGCATGTCTGCATCACGGCTCCACGCGGAGAAGAACTGAACAGAGGAGCTGAAAAATGTGACAAAAATGGAAAAAGGATCCAGAAGATCATCTAAAAACCAGAGAACCACAGCAGTAACCAGGAGGTCTAGAAGGAGCCATAGTAGCACTGATCAGGGCTGCAGTGGTCGTCCTCGTGAACTACTTTCACAATCTAGCTGTGAAAAACTGCTGCTTCAGACTTGGTACAGGGGTTATCAATGGAGACCAGAGTTAGTGTGAAGCTCAGACACTTCAGAACATCAGCCTCTGTGGACGGAGGACAAGAAAAACCTTCTGCTAGCTGTTTGGGTCAAAACTTCCAGATTAAACTTTGCTAAACAACATGAACAGAAACCTGATGGATGTTGGAGAACATTCTCTGGTCAGATGAAGATAAATGTGTTGGGCTCAGATGGAGTCCAGCCTGTTTGGTGTGAACCTGACCAGGACCACCACAGTGGATGCATCGTCCTGACAGTGAAGCACGGAGGTGGCAGCATCATGATATGGAGCTGCATGAGGGCAGAAGGTGTTGATGACATTTATAGATGAATGTCTGAGGATAAACCAGAATACTGTCTGACCAGATGAAGAAGAGGAATACTCCAGCAGGAGGAGTTTGTGGCCTGAATGTAATCCAGTCCAACACCTTTGCAGTATTTATAAGAGAGAAGGTTTTATTCAACTGAACTCCTGCGGCTGAAACAACAGTTATTCATTTTACATGAGAGCCTTCCGAGGCTGTAAAACGTTGAATCATTTGACATTTAAGCGATGTTTCGCGCGACGTGGACTCACTTCTGTTGCGCATCGAAACACAACAAAACGCTCAGTCAGCAGAGAAACGAAAGCTTGGCTAACTCAGCGGCGACTGACCTTCTGAACCACGGTCCGAGATGAGCTGAACTGAGCCAAGACGGCCTCCACGGCCACGCTGACAGCGCTGACCAGGGCTGCAGAGGGAGGACGGAGGTTACCAGAGCAACGACGTGCAGGTAAACAAACAAACAAACAAACAAACAAACAAACGCACCTTTCTTCTCCTGCAGGCACAGCGAGGACGGGCCTCTCAGTGGACGCTTCACATCCTCGCCCATCCACGGAGCGTCAGTCTGCTGCACGGAGCCGGCGAACGACACGCTGCGAACAGCTGGCAGCAGAAGAGCAAACAGTTAGCGCACACATATTTATAAAACTAATTAAACAGAAGCTGAATGAGTCAGCAGCGACTAGAACCGAGACGTCAGTGGTATCAGTGGGAGCAGCTAAGCGGTGAGGATGCAGATGGAAGCAGATGACAACAGACTGTGTGTGAGTTCGTCCTAGAAGTGTCGCTCTGCTGTCAGTTTTTTCCACATCTGGACCCGTGAAGACGGCTTTTGTTCTGCATCGGGGCTGAACGGGATCGTCTGCATTCAGCCAGACTCTCACAGAAACACAGAAACAAAGGTTCACACGCACTCGAGTAACCCTCTGAACCCTGGAACCTGCAGCTGGGCTCCACAGGAATGACTTCTTTAACAAAATATCGCAGAAATTAGTAAATTTATCAGAACCAGAAACTGTGAAAACACAAAAAATTGGCAGCTTTCTGGCATTTTTATTATTTTTTAAATCACTGAAATTACTCATTTCATCAGAGCCTGTACAAACACTTTTTTTTTTTTAGCCTTTTGGCACCTTTTCTTTTTAAAAATCCCAGAAATTAGTGAATTTATCAGAGCCAGAAACTGTGAAATTGTCAGATTTTTAACTTTCTGGGATGTTTTCTTTAAAAAAATATTTTAAAAAACACCAAAATTACTCATTTTATTGGAGCCAGAGGCTGTACAAACACACACACACAAAAAACGCCAGATTTTCAGCTTTCTGACGTGTTTCCTTTTTTAAAAATTGCAAAAATGACTTAATTTATCAGTCAAAAACTGTAACCACACAAAAATTGTCAGATTTTTAACTTTCTGTAAACATTTCTGTCAGTAAACTCCAAATCTAAGCTTCAAATCCTGATATTTGATCAGAATTCTATTATCCTATGTGTCTCATTTTTAAAAAATTGCCAAAAATAAACCATTTGCAGTAACTAGATTCAGTAAAAAACACAAAATTCTGAATTCTTTGGTGCAAAAGTGAAGCTGCTGTTGACTCGGCTGTGACCGACTGTCAGATTACAAGAATTCTGGGACTTTTTGGACAGAGCAGATGTATGATATGTTTTAGTGAAAAATCTGGCGGATGTGGAGCCACGTTTTCACGTTGTCCTGCTCCCACAGAGCTGCAGGACTTCATGTTGCAGTGAAAAATGAGCCCACAGTGAGTAAAAACGCCCAGAAGCTGCTCGGAGTTCAGAGGGTTAACAGGAATCCACACAGGAGGAGCTGCAGCAGCTTGGACCAGAACCGGGTCAGAGAAAATGACACACTTGTGCAAAAGAGCAGGTGTTTATATAAAACGATTTATATAAACTAGTTAGACGTCTAGCTGATGAGCAGGGTGTTAATTAGTCGGCCTAATTGGACAAACACAACAATAAATAAAGCTGTTTTTTCTCCATTACATCATCATCAAGCAGCTTCTTTGGGTTGTGCTTTGCAGGAGATGCTCGTGTTCACGTCATGCACACAGAAACACCAAATACAGACAGACAGATACAGACAGACAGACAGACAGAGAGGATGATGGGAGTGACGGCAGACAGGAAGTGACAGGACCAGCCGCTATTCGTCTCCAGAACTTGTGCAGATTTAGGAGGACGGTTCAGATCAGACGAGCTCCAGCTTCTGACCAATAAAACAGCTTCTTTTAACTGTGACTTTCTAAAAACAATTTACTGTTATTATACAGCTGCTTATTGTTTTATTGTATTACAGATTACATCTAACGTCTAAATAACGTCCACATAAAAAATTATACTTTTCTAAATTTATTCTTCTTTTACACGCCACACCATAAAATAGCTTTTTTTTTTGCTGTATTTAATTGCACCAATCATAACACAAATCTACAGATATTTGCTGTTATTTAAAAGAAAAATTATATATATTCAGATTTTTTATTTCTTTATTAATTCTATTGTTTATTTCAAAAAAAAAAAGTGTTTTGTTAAATCAGGAAAAATTTAGGTTTTGCTAAATCATAAGCAATAAAAAATATTTTAATTATTTAAATATTTTACATTTTAATTGTAAAAAAAAAAAAAAAAAAGTCCCACACTGTAAATAACATTTACATAGAAAATCTACATTTTTTAAAACTTACATCTGACCATAACAATACAAAAATACAATTTTTAAGCTGCATTTAAATCTGTCAAAAATATTATTTTGAGAGATTTTTATATATATATATTTTAAAGGTAAATAATTTTGCATCTTTTCCTTAACAGATTTTTACTGTTTTGCAAAACCACAGAAAAAGATATTATTATAATTTTTATTTTAAATTTTAACTGTAAAAGAAAAACAAAAATATGTCAAAATAAAATCCACATCAGTGACCTATATTTATAGATTAAAATAATAAATAGTAATTTGTTCTTTTACAACGTGTTTTGCTTCATTTAAATCAGTTTTAAATCATTTATTTTATGGCTTTTGCTGTTATTTTCACCAGTTTTTCAACCTTTGAGTATTCCACTGTTTTCTTTTTGACTTATTGTTCTGGAACTCGTGGCTCTTTTCTGTTTTCCAGTTAACTCGTCCTTTCAAACCTGTAAATCTGCAGCGTTGGGAAACAAACAGACACAAACAGACACACAAGCATGCAAAGATGTCCGACAAAGAGAGAGGAAGTGTAACAGATGTCTGCAGAAAGAGGAGTCTTACTCGCCACGCGTGACTGCGGAGGAGGAGGAAGAGGAGGAGCCTGGTACAGTTTAGGGGGAAGGGGAGGCGCTCTGGGCGGGACGGGCGGGTACAGGTTGGGGTAGTAGAGCGGAGCAGCCAGGGCGGGTAGGGTGTGCGAGCGGGGGAACAGCGGGGAGCTGAGGCAGGAAGCGGCGGCGCCCGGAGGCGGAGCTCCAGAGCGCCGGGGAGGGGAGAGGGCGCCGATGGGGGAGAGTCGGGGAGGAGCGCCCCGGTGCAGGGGGCAGTTCTTGGGGTGGTACAGGTAGTAGGCGGGCAGAGGGGGGAGCTCTTTGGACGTCCTCGCCTTAATCTGGTCTGAGCACAGCGAGTCTGCGGCGCCGACACCGTTCGAATGCGTCATCATGACGTCGATGTTCTTATATGGCGTCGTGCAACCTGCCGCCTCAGAGCTCGGCTTCACTGACTCGTACAGGGAGTCGGAATTACAGATCGAGTCACTCATACGCAGGCAATCCGTCTTAAAATCATCCTCAAAGTCGTGAGGAGAGTCGGATTTAAACAACGAGTCTGTAGGAGGCGAGCCGGCGGCAGGAGCCCACGGCGGGCCGCAGCGTTCGTCTGCGGACTCTCGGCCCACGTGGCTGCAGGGTCGAGGATCTGCAAGGGGCTGGGAGGGGCAGAAGCCAGGGCGGAAGGGAGGCAGGGCGGTGTGGTGCAGGAAGTAGGGCTGGGAGGGCTGGGAGGGCTGGGCGAGGGACAGCGGGGGTGAGGAGACTGCTCGGTTCAGTCGGGGGGGGGAGTCGGGATGGAGAGGAAGAGAAGCGGGAGCGAAGCCGTTGGACAAACGATGGAAACAACCGAATGGGATGGAGAGGTGAGGAAAAGAAAAAAGAAAAAAAATGAGATTAAAGAAAGAAAATGAGGCAGAGAAATGGGAAGGAGAGAGAGATGCAGAAAATGTTAGTGTCTGTCGAGAGAAAAATGTACATTCCTGAGAACTGGTCATCATGTATCACCATGCAGCAATGCAGGATTGAACCCTCCGAACCCCAAAACACGGTGCTTCAAAAAAATCAGCAAAATTACAGCTTTTGTCAGAGAGAGAAACTTTAAAAACAGGAAAATTTGTCAGATACTTAGAGTTCTGACGGTCCTTGAACTACTCATCTGTGATGTGTAGATCAATCAAAAAAATTCACCGAATCTAAACTTAAAATTGTGATACTTCATTAAAAATCATTCGACCTGTTTCGTTTTAAAAATTTGCCAAAAACAAACCGTTTGCGCAAATTAGATTCTAGAAAAAACAAATAATTCTCTGCCTCTTTGTGCAATTAAGGAGCCACAACTGACTCAGCTGGGACCAACAGTCTCGACAGCAAAAATACTGAGAGTTTGTTTACTCAAAATTGCCAAAATGACTTCATCTATCAGCCACAAACTCACTAAACTCTACAGATGTCATCTGAAAGTTGTTTTTTTTTGCTGTTTGGTGCAAAAGTGAAGCCACGACTGACTCAGCTGCAGTCAGGTGACGACGATTTTGCGTTTTTGGGCTGAACTGAACTGACAAATTGGAGTGATATTAAAAATGCAGCCAGTTTAATCAATATGGAGGAGAGGAAATGTTCTAAAAATGCAAATATCTATAGCATCTAAAGGAGGTATTTTATTTAAATGTTTTTTCAGTGTTGGTAACAGCTGTGGGCACCTACAGGTCGATTCTAGCTTTTTAAAATTTTTGTAAAATAAATCAGAGAAACTTTGATTTTAAGCTTTGCTAAGGTTTAAACTCCATCCAAGACATTTTTCATTCTCTCTCCTTCTTCCTGGTTGTTCTGTTTCCATGGTGACGCAGTGAAAAATGATCCCACAGTGAGTTTAAATAAGAAAAACCCCACCCAGCCTGGAGTTCAGAGGGTCAAACAGGTCAAACAGTTGATCGACAGTAAACGCTGACAGTAGATGGAGGTCGATGGAGCGGATTTATGAGCAGCAGTAAAAACACATCTCTTTCATTTGAGGAGACGCGACAGGAAATGAATACAAAAGAAAAAGAATAATTATAATAAAGCACAATCTGTCGCTCGCTTCATCGCCGCAGTGACAAACGAGCCACAAAGGTTCCAGGAGAAGTTTACTTCATCTGGTTTCACTTCCTGTTCCACACTCCTGCTCAAACTTCTGACACAAACGTTTTCCTGCTGAACATTTGGTGGTTTTTTTCTTTGCTGCAGTGCCGCCGTCACCTCTGGATCACCTTCTCTCTCCGTCTGCCTTTGTTTTCTCTCCCTCTCTCTCCCTCTCTCTCTCCCGTTTCCTCCCCCTCCTCCCCTCCTCCTCCCCTCCTCCACGGTGTAATGCTGAGTCAGTGGACAGACAGCAGAGATGTGAGTGATGCTGCCGCCTCGCTGCAGCTTCACCTCAGCTCCGCTTCGCTCCGTCTACCTGCCGAGTTCGACCCGACGCCCGCCAAAGAGCTAACAGAAGAACTGTACCTGGGTTCGACTGGAGCTGCCTCTCAGCTGGAACCAGCACATGATACTTCCTATTTTTCAGACACAGGTGCTTGGTGATTGGTCCGTGCAGCAGGCTCCGCCCCCCGGGCCCTTAAAGGTGTACACACCTATTCCTTGTCTGCTCCTCACACCTGATGTTTGATCACGTGGCCAACGTTTCACTTTTATCTCGTTTTTTAGGAGCCATATTTGGCAAAAAAATGTTAATTTTCGTGTGTTTATGTCTATTTATCAGTCGTCACTTTACTTTTTGTACAAACTGCTGGATTTTTGTCTTTGCACGTAGTTTTGTGAGTTTAGATTTGCTTCTTTGCATTGATTAGGACTGCGCTTAACTCCACAGTGCTTTTAGTATAATGATATTGCCTTAGTATAATTGCCAGCGTAACTTTTTACTTATTTTAACTTTTTATTTCACCAATGTGTTGTACTTAAATCTTATTTATTTCTACTTTTATTCACCGCATCTTGCTCGTCTTATCTTATTTGCTGCAGATGTTGCAACGCATAATTTCTTTCTGATTAGATATCTAGAAAGCAACGGCAAAAACCATAAACTAGATGCAATATTGCTGCTTTATCAATCTGTTAAGGTAACGGCATTCACAAACGACAGGGATGTGATGTTCAAAACGCATACTGCACAAAAATCTGAACTAACAGCAGCTTGTCAAACTGTTCAAACAACTAACAGCCTCGTTTATTTGGGATTTCTTGAATTTCATCCACGTAGGATGACGATGAATAAAAAATATCCTGCTTTGGATTCACCTGCGGCTGATAAACTGTGACTCGGAGTTTAGAAAAGTTCTCAGCTTGACCTGCCGTCAGATCCATCCTGTCTCCATGCTGGGGTTCACTTATAATTACAGGTAATTAATTAATTGTCTAGTGCTGCAGGTTTTATAATAAACTTAGAGGAATGACTCCTAAACAGCTGGAAGCAACAAACTGGATTAGATGGGATTTATCACCTTTTATTGTATGGGAACGAGGAAGGTGTTTTTATATTTCCAAACTACTTTCTGGATCAATGCTGGTGCTAAAATTCGGGAAAATACCTTCAAAATACTTCACACAACTCAATAAATCTGTAACTTGAGCATCTCTGTGAATGTGACTACATGTAGTTCAGATTTTTGCCATGTTTAAGGTAAAAGAGTTGGATTTTTACTGCGACTTTGCAGAAAGTAAACAAAGACGTTCATTTATACATGAAGCCAAAATGTTAAGATTATCAGAAAAAGTAATTGAACTAATAAAGTGATCAGCCTTTTGCATGGCTGCGTCATATTAGAATAAACTGACATTGCAATATTTTGTTTTTAAGCAATTCGTGTATTAAAAGAAATTCAGGAGTTTTCACAGAATAACTGTATTTAGGAGGAATTAATGAGTTTATAACGATTTGCAAGATTTTGTAGGAGAGTGCATCTAAATAGAAAATGGACAATAATTTAGAAAAAAAATGGGCAAATTGGAATAACATTCAGATCCATGTTTGCACTTGTCATACCACGTTTTGTTCTGCAGATTTAAATAACTCACTCTTTCTGCATAGAGAGTAACTACATATAGAAGAATCCGTACAATACGCTCATAAATTCTGTATTTTTCTCCTGATGTTCGACTACGTTTCTGCACTATTCTCTCTGCTGCTGGGACTATTAGAGGCTCATCTTTTTGCAACCAAACCTCAACTCATTTTGCTGTGCTCACGCGGAAGCTGCATGTCAACAAACTCTGTGGTTTTAAAAAAAAAATTCAGCCAAAGAAAGAGCCGTTAAATTGGAGTAAATTGCGTACGACAGACCTGGAGAATGTGCAAGCTTTCCGTTTGTGTTCAGCAGCCAAAAAGAAGTTGCAGGAGGATATATTTGAGTTAATTTATTTTGCTTTGCATCCCGGCGTCGATGCTGAAATGATAAATCGTGCATTAAGACAAATTAAACTCTTAACTCTGCCGCCTGGATGCTGACAAACCAAAGCTGGGTTTTCTATGTGGTCTTACTGCAGCGCCGCGTGAGATCGGTAACTTGATCTGAGCTCTCTGTGCCGCTCCAGGGAGCAGGGGTGAGGCTCAGGGGTGAGGATGAGGGGTGAGGAGGAGGAGGAGGAGGAGACAGGATGGACAGCGTCCATATAAAGCATCCCGAGCTGATGGGATTTAAAAAACCAGAGCAGGAGGCAGAGAGAGGGAGCAGATTTCAGGAGAACAAAAAGAGAAAGAAAGAAAGAAAGAAAGAAAGAAAGGGGGGAGTTAAAGGCTCTCCATTATCTCCCCCCTCCGCCTCCCCCCTCCGTCTGAGGAGAGGATGAATAATTGAATAAGGCAGCGATGACATCACACTCCCATAACCAGTACAGGAAATGCTGGCTGGAAACTTTCCAAGCCTCTCCTCATGTTACCTTCACTAGCGTCTCCGGCTGCACTCTGCTCGTCCCTCGTCATCATTTATCCATCATATCTGTGACTCACGCTCGCCCTGCAGCTCTTTAAACATCATATTTATGTATTATAAGCCTCCATTTTCATCTGCCTGCATCCTCTGGTTTTCTGTCTCTTGATGCTGTTTCTCGTCCAGGTGAATCGTGGTGCGAGTAAATTGTGTGTTTTTTGCATCTTGTCTCCTGAAACCAAGCCCGCACATCTGCTTATGATGGTGAACGTCCACCGAGACGCCATAAACGGCCTCATAAACTGCAGAAATCAGAGACGCTGAGAGAATCGAATCACGGCATCTGAGAATCGAGGCCGGACTCTGTAACGTTTTATAATCCGTCTGGTCATTACAAGAGACCGCAGAGACCGAAACAATGTTTGAGATGAGCTTCAAAAATGGGTCGAATGAGAATATTTACTTGCATGTTTGATTGCATTTTGCTGCTGGATCTGTTCTTCGCCGTCTCTTCCACGTCAGACGCACTTTAAAGAGGCTTTTATTTGTTACAGAGGATTAAAGGAAACAGAAAATATTCACTTTTAAGAAGCTGCAATCAGAGAATGTCGACTTTTTTTCTCTTAAAATTGCTCAAATCGATTATCAAAATCGTTGTCGACAAACTTAACCTCATCAAATAACTTCTGCAGCTCTATCCGAAACCCACAGATACTCAGTTTATTATCACAACTATCAAAACAAGCCAATAATATTCACATTTGAGAAGCTGGAACCTGTGAATATTTGGCATTACAGCTGAAATTTAATTAATCGGCAACTCGGTTTGACTAATTTTCTGAGGAAAAAACCTCAAAATGTCCTGATTGCAACTTCTTAAATGTGAATATTTTCTGGTTTCTTTCTTCCTCTGTGATGGTAAACTGAAGATCTTTGGACTTTGTCATCTTTGGGAAACACTGATGGACATTTTTCGACATTTACTGACATTTTAGAGACCAAACAGTTAATCAAACAGTAGTTAGTTGCAGCTATAGCACCAAATATTCACTACTTCTAGTTTCTCAATGTGAATATGCTCATTATTTCACTGTTTATCGTTTGATAACAAGTTGAACATCTTTGGGTTTTGGATAGAGCTGCAGCAATTACTCGCTTAATCAATTAATCATCTAGCTCTTACATTATCTGTTTTAATAATCGGTTTGAGTAATTTTTAAGAACAAAATGCTAAATTCTGTGATTGCAGCTTCTTAAATGTGAATATTTTCTGTGTTTTTCCTCCTCTATGACAGGAAAATGAAGATCTTTGGACTTAAATCAGATCATTTGTCATTTTAGTCTTTGTGAAACATTAATTCACTTTTTTTTGAAAACCATTTTCTGCTATTTTAGAGACCAAACAACTTAGCGCCGATTCCGAGCATATGGAGCCTCACAGGACTTAACATAGTGAGGTGACAACCTTATGGATTTTCAACAGAGACTCAACAGCTAATTGATTAACCCACAGTGAAGGATAATCATTAGTTGACTTGACATCATGATTTTTTCCATCAGCATCAAGAAAAAGCAATAAGACGTCTTTGTTTTTGTTTTGCTTTGTTTAACTTTTTGAACGCAGTTCGGGTAAAACAAGCTAATATATTTAGTTATTTTAATTTTATTTGCTATTTTTTCACTATTTGCTGTCATTGTATGGACTGAAAAATGAATCAATCAATTCAGAAAATAATTGCCAGGTTAATGGACAGTGAAAGTTAAAATTGGTGCAGACGTTTAACTGTGTTTTCGTGTTTGGTTCAGGAGATACGGTGCAAAATACACAATGTAAGTATAGTAATAAGTGCACGAGTGAACCAAGCTTGATGCTTTAAAGAAAAATGTACCACCTCGAATCACCTCCATCATCATTTGGCTTTTTTGCTGCACACACAGACCTCAACCTGATATCATGAACAGCCTCCTTCATCACCACACTCACCTGTGGTTCTTGACTCGACCGTCCGTCCTCCGTCAGCTCGGCCTCTCACCTCCTCCACTTCCTCCTTTTCCTCCTCCTCCTCCTCCTCCTTGTCCTCCCTCCTCACCTCCTCGCCCTCCCACTCTCGGCCCATCGTCCACAGGCTGCTGTCGCTGACCGAGCATCCCATCTTCTGCGACGGACACAGCTCCAGCCGGCCTCCCTCCTCGTCGGCCCGCTGGAGCATCTCCTTCAGGGCGGCCATGGAGGTGAGGGCCGGCGGCGGCTGCATGAACAGGGCCTGGGCCTGGGAGGTGTACTCCCACTGGCTGCCGTCGCTGCCGGCCTTCTCCCTCCTCCACCTCAGGTTGTAGAGTATGTCCGGGTCCGGGGTGATGACCGTGGGGTCGGGGTCGGGGTCGGTGATCACCTTCGTCGGAGGGGAGGCGCTCTTGTTGCGGAAACGCAGCTCTTTGAACGTCGTCACCTTCGGAGCTGGAGGGCTGAGCTTCTTCTGCGTTTCCACGTGGGATCGTCTCTTTTCTAAGGATGGAAGCTGCGGCGGAGCGTCGCACTCCGGCGTGAAAGCAATGAGCCAATCGAAGCGCTCCGGCTGCTCGGAGTTGGCGGGCAGAGTGCTGACTTTGAGGGACGGCACTGAAGGGGGAATCGGGGGTAAGGGGCGAGGAGGTGGAGGAGGCGGAGGCGAGTCTGGTACGTTGGTGGGGTAACGGAAAGTCTCATAGCTCTTCGCTTTAGGTTCGTGTGTGAAACTGGTGGTGTAGTAGTGGTCGGACGTCACAGCAGTGTTCCTCTTCCTTCTTCTCGCCATCTCGGTGAATGAGGTGGTTCTTTGGGTGTCTTTGCTCTCGTCTTTCTTTTTGCCTTCTTCGCCCACATCTGCTTTCCCATCCAACTTTTGCCACCCACCTGTGTCACCCTCCTCCCCACCGTCTCGCAGTCTGAAACCTTGAGACTCCACAGATCGAGTGAAACTATCTCCTTCGTCCTCCAAACCCCCGACGCAGACGCCCAACTCCGGGCTGAGTTTGAGGAGCTCCGCTTGGGTCAACCCGGCCAGCATGAGCAGCTTTCGGATCTCCACGTCCAGAGCGTGGAAGGACGGAGGGGGAGGCAGGGCTGGGGGAGGCGGTATGGCAGGGGGTGAGGAGGAGGAGACGGAGATGATGGGTGGGGGAGGAAGAGGTGGAGGGCGGGTGGTGGGTGGCGGGAGGGACAGTGGGGTCTTTTCCTGCTCGGCCTGAAGAGCGGCGAGACGTTGGGCTTCCTTCCGGGCGAGGTGACGCCTTCGTGGGGGAGGGATGGGAGGTGTCGGGGTGGGGATGGCCGGAGGTGGGGATGGGGTGGTGTAGAGGGTGAGGTAAGGGACCGGCTTGGACGCGGGGAGGGGAGGGATGGACGGGGGAGTTGGAGGCGGGGATTTCTCACATCTGAAGGTGGTGAAGGTTGGCGAGGAGGAGTTTGGGGAGAAGGTGGACAGCGTGGGGGAGGTGGACACGGCCATGGAGGTGGTCTCCCTGCTGATGTTGATGTAGGTGTGGAGGTCTGAGCTCACGCTGGCGTGGCGCGCCGGAGGTTTTGGGGGCCTCGGTGGCGGCTCGACGGGGGAAGGTGTGAGGGAATCCGGAGCGAGAGGATCTTCGCAGTCCGATGGAGCTGTGAGGTCGACGCCGGCGTCCGAAAACTCCTGAGAGTCTCCCATCGATCCGCTGCGGTTTTTATACAACTTCCAGGGAATTTCGATGTTTCCCATTTCGTCCATGACGTCCGAGAGGTCCTGCTCCTCCAGATCCCCGAGATCGAACCCCTTCTCGTGGAGTCTGGCAACGTAGGCCAGCTTCACCTCTCTGTTCACCTTCTCCAAGCGATCCAGGTGGTCTAAGCGATCCCGCAGGACGTCCCAGTGCTGCTCACCCTCCAGATCCCAGCGAGCCACCTGGATCACCTGGCTGAAACGCTCCATTTTCCCAAACTCTCCCACCGACTCCAGGAAGTCGAGCAGGCCTAGTTTGGCGACTTCTGAGTCACCTTTGACTCCTAAGTAGTCGTGAGAAGGGGAGTCGAGTGCAGACGGATAACCTTCGTCTGGGGAGCAGGGGTCGATCGGGGAATGTTGCGTTAAGACGAAGGGGTTTCGGCTGAGAGGAAGCGATGGAGGCGAGCGGGCAGGAGGCTGCAGTTCAGGGTGGTCTTTGGGGGACAGATTGTCACAGATGGAGGTGGACTGATCTGCACAGTCGGACTCAAGATCGGAGCAGGAGCTGATGGAGGTGGAGGACGATGAGGTCGAGGAGGAGAGCGAGAACTCGAGGAGGGATGGGGGGCAGTCGCAGCATGAAGGGACCAGGGTGTCGTCATCGTCGTCGTCATCATCATTATCGTCAATATCGATATCTCCACTGCTCTCATCGTCATCGTCTTCTTCCTCCACCTTTTTCTTATTGTCCAGCTCACTCTTCTCTTCCAGATTGGCAGCAGGCCGGGCGGGGGGCTCCAGCTGGGCCTGAGCCGGTGGAGGCTCCTTGGATCCATTCCCATCCTGCCTCTGGGGCATCGAGGGCGGAGGAGGCGGGAGCTGCATCTGCTGCCGGAGGGAGATGGTGTTGTTGTTGTTGTGGTTGTGGTTGAACATGCTGTTGTTGTCCTGCGGGGAGCGTCCGTCGCAGCACAGGCACGGCAGGCTCGGCTCGTTGCAGTTCGGGTCGAGGGGCAGGACGGAGGGAAGTGCGGGAGGCGGAGAAGAAGCAGCGGCATTGGCGGCGGGGGGCGCGATCTGATTTGCCGCTGACGCACGGGCGTTCTTCGGTTTGGGCTTGGTGGATCTGGATTGGACGGTGGAAGAAGCCTGTTTTTGAGAGCTCAGCCGGGACTGGCTCACCGGGGCTCGAGGCTGCACCCTGGTTCTGGATGGAGCAGCCGGGCCCTTCGTCGCCCGCCTCGGCGACGGCGCGGCGATGGTGTTCATGTTTTTATCCTCTCTCTGGAAACTGTTTGACTTGGGACCCACCGAGGCGTTGGTCCGCCTGCTGACGTCGAAGCGCCGTGGCTTGGGAGGCTGAGAGGAGGAGCAGCTGGAGGACTGCATTGTGGGACTTTTTCAGGATACGCTGATATCTCTGTTGCTATGGAAACAAGGCCGGACTGATCCAAACGATGACGCGGCGTGACAGTCACATCTTGGCTTGACTCCCGAGATCCTGCAACATCAAAGGAGACACACGGTGAATAATAACTACGAGCCATTTTCTTACTCTACACATGTTTTCGCTGGCGTCTTTGAAGTTCATCCGGACGGATCATTAAAACTCAGCAGCTTCTGGGGTTTTTTTCTGTTTTATAATCATCACTGCTCGAGTCCTGTGAGGACACCCACCGTGACTCACACTGGAAAAATAAAACATTACAGAGCATCACCCCTTAAAATAATCATTATTATTAAACTGACAGGAAACAGATCAGCAACTGTTTTCATGGTAATCATCTAAATGGTAAAAACAGGGCTGCAAGTAATGATTGTTTTCTGGATTAATCGATCAGTTGTTTGGTTTATAAAATGTCAAAAATGGGGAAAAATTCATAATCAGTGTTTACAAATATCTAAATATGTTCAGTTTCCTGCCATAGAGGAGGAAAGACCAGAAAATATTCACATTTAAGAAGCTGCAATCGAGAAATTTTGTTTTTTGGGGGGCGAAACATGACTCAAACTGATTAATTAACTATCAAAATTGTTGCTGGTTAATTTAACAAATGACAACGAATCAATTAATCACATAATGATAATTATTCACAGGCTCCAGCTTCTCAAATGTGAATATTTTTGGCTTGTTTTCATAGTTATGACATGAGTTTAATACATTTGGCTTCTACAAATAATAAATTAATCACCAATCAGATGTTGATTATTAAGTTAAAAATAAGTCACAATTCACTGATCCTAACATTTTCTTGTTTCTTTCCTCTTCTGTGACGGTGAACTGAATATTTTTGAGTTTTGCATGGAGCTGCAACGATTGATCAATTAGTTTTCAACTATTAAATTAACTATTTTTGATAATTGATTAATTTAGTTTGATTAATTTCAATAAAAACTGATGAAATTCTTTGATTCCTCATAATGTTTTCCATCAACATCAAGGAAAAGGTTTCAGGAAAAGACATAGTATGTTCTTTTTTTTTTTTTATTGTTCCAACACTTAACTACTGTATTTAATTATTTTAATCATGCATATTTTCAATTTTCAATTTTCTGCCGTTTTACAAAACAAACTACGAGCTGATTAATCAGTAATTAATCAGTTTGAGTAATTATCGTAGCAAGAAAAGTCTAAATTCCTGGTGGCAGCTTCTTCAATGTGAATATTTTCTGCTATTTTCTTTCCTCCTTTATGATGGTAAACTGAATATATTTGGACAAAACAAGACATTTGTCATCTTAACTGAACAAACGTCTAGTCAAATATTCATCAGTCGTTTCCATCAAGGTCGAAGAAAAATGTTTAGAAAAAGACATACGGCACGATATTATTTTAACTGTTCACCACAATTATGATTGAGTAAAACAAGATTTTATTATTTTAATAATGTAGATTTCTTGTTTTTCACCACTTTTAAATTATTTTTATAGACCAAATGACAAATCCATGAATCGATTTGAGTAAGTATTTAAGCAAAAAAAGTCCAAATTTTGAGATTCCAGCTTTTTAAATGTGAATATTTTCTGGTTTCTGCGGCAGTAAACTGAACATATGTGGACAAAACTCGACTGATAAACATTTTACACCATTCCCTGACATTTTATAGATCAAACAACTCATTGATTAATCGGTTTGAATGACTATTGGAGTAAAAAAAAGTCATATTTTACCATTTTGTCGCATTAAATACCAAACGATTACTCAAGTTCCTCATTTTGAGACTGTTTTTAAGGAAAACAGTCTAAATTCTGTTATTCCAGCTTCTTAAATGTGAATATTTTCTGGTTTCGATAGTAAACTGAATACTGTTGGACAAACCATTACATTTTTGACCATTTTGTTGTTTTAAAACCAAACAAATAATCACGTTGCTCATTTAGAGACTGTTTTTAAGGGGGAAAAAAGTCTAAATTCTGTCATTTCTGCTTCTTAAATGTCAATATTTTCTGCTTTCTAAGACAGTAAACT
>NW_007577938.1:400816-412396 GCF_000690725.1 Stegastes partitus | reverse complement strand
CCAAATAAGTAAATTGCTCATTTTGAGATTGATTTTCAGGGTAAATAAGTCTAAATTCTTTTATTCCAGCTTCTTAAATGTGAATATTTTCTGGTTTCTATGACAGTAAACTGAATATCTTTGGATAAATAAGACATTTTCTGACCACTTTGTCATTTTAGTACCAGACAAATGATCAAGTTACTCATTTAGAGACAGTTTTTAGGGGGAAAATAAGTCTAAATTCTGCTATTCCAGCCTCTAAAATGTGAATATTTGCTGGTTTCTATGACAGTAAACTGAATATCTTTGGATGAATCAAGACATTTTATAGCCCAAACACCTAAAAGATTCAAGAACAATAAGAAATAACCATTATTTTTAGCTCTATTGCTACATTTTTGAGATTTTCCGGCGAGACCAACACCGGAGACCGGCTCCGTTGGTGTGCCGGGTCTCTGCAGGACACCTGGTTCCAGCTCTGGTTTCACATGACATTTAATTATTCAGATTCCAGCACCCCCACACCCACACCCCACCACCACCACCACCACCACCACCTCCACGCTAATAATTGTCAGCTAATTTCCATCCTAATAACTGTCACTCGTCATCTGCTCTGCTGGCTGACGGGGAGCGTTTTTCTTTTTTCTTTTCCTCCCTCCATCTGCGCCGCTTCCATCCGTCCAAGCTGACAGGAGGCACATGAAAGGAAATGATAAAGAAAGAAAGCAAATGCACCCAGAGCGATGAATGTTTAACTGGAGCATGAAATAATGAAGGAGCCAGTGCCCTTCACATCACTGAGGAATGTAAATCAGAGTGTTTACTGGAGGCCTGGACCGGGATGCAGGAGCAGCAGCAGCAGATCCTGGACCAGGAGGAGGATGGAGAGGACCAGCAGCAGCAGATCTTCATGTGTAACTGAAGCCAATGTTTAACCCTGCAGGTATTGATCCCACAGAGCTGATGGAGAGGGATGGGGAGGATGGGTGGAGGAGGAGGAGGAGGAGGGAAGGGAAGGAGGTGGTTCCTGCATCCCAGTCAGCCGCATCGCTCAAATATACACAAAAACACGCAAATATCACACACACACTCACACATACACACATCACAGGCAAACGCGTTAAAATCACATCCACGTCCCGATGTTTGTCACCGCTCAGGTCGGGACTGCAGCGTTTCGTTTTCCATCTGCGCAGCCTCCGTGCGCAAACAGCAGCTTTTTGTTTTTCTGTTTTTGTTTTTTTTTTCTTTAACCATCGCAGCTTCGCCTCAGAATCAAACAAACATTCACGCGTGTGAGAAATAAAGGAGGTAAAAACGGACTCACGAGCAGATCGAGGTAAAGATGGATGAAGGTCTCCATCTCGTCCATCCCAGTCCGACTGAATGTGAATCTCGACAGTCTCAGCATCTGTCTTCTCGCGAGCCTCCAGCCTCTCCTCCTCCTCCTCCTCGCCCTTCCTCCCCCTCCCCCCTCCACCAGAACAGAACAGACCACACCCCTCATCTCCTCATCATCACGTGGACTTCATCTACAGTCATGTTCAGCTTCACCTCCAGCAGGAATCAATGTCCAGAAGAACCTTCTGGTTTCTGTAATATAATATAATATAATATAATATAATATAATATAATATAATATATTAGTACATTGCATTATATTACATTATATTTTACTTTATTTTTGTTTATTTCTTTATTTAAAAAAATAAAATAAAATATATATATATAATAAACAAATTAAAATAAAAAATATTTAAAATAGAGTAAAATACTAAAATATAATGTCATGTATTGTCATAATATGTAATATGACATAATATATATAAATTAAATAAAGAATAAGATAATTAGGATAATTAAAGAATAAAATAAATAGAACATAAAAATAAATATAAATATTACATATTATGATAATACATTACATTATATTACATATATATAATATAGCACATTTTATTTTATTCTATCTTATTGTGTGTGTATGGTGTATTATATATATAAAACATAGATTTAAATATATATTATAATATAAAATTATATATATATATATATATATATATATACACACACACACACACACACAAATATGTAATGTACCTTCATAATATATAATATTATATATATATATATAAATTAAATACATAATAAAGATAATTAAAGAATAAAATAACAAAACATAAAAATTCTATATATATTACATATTATGATAGTACATCACATTATGTTTTATTGTGTATATATATATAGTTTTATATTACACTATAGCACATTACATTTTATTACATTATATTTTACTCCATTTTATTTTTATTTTATTTTATTTCATCAGAGGTGTTGTTGGGATCTTGACCCATTCGGGGCTCAGTGAAGTCCAGCAGTCTTCACATTTAAACCTCATAACTGCATCATTTCAGTTATTACAGATTAAAATGAATCTAAAAACAAGAGACACTGTTTTCTCAGTAAACTTATCCCACTTTCCCTCTGTGTTCAGCCCACATTAACATCACAGTAAAGGCAGAGCGTGTGTTATTTACATCATCACAGCTATATGTAGAGGTGTGCTTGTTTCAGAAGTTTAATTCAGATTAATCGTCATTTCATGTGTCTCACCCTTTAAAATAGTTCTTAAATATAAAATCACTTCACGTAAATCTCAAAAACATTCACTGTTTGTGGTTAATTCATCCTTCTTTAATCTGTTTGCTACGTTCATTCAATAGCTGAGCCTGTAAGACGTCAGAAAACAGTCAGAAAGCGTCGATAGAATTACTAAAAGCCCCGAAACCCAAACAAACAGAGAGTCTGGTCCACAAACGTTTAGAAAGTCACACTGTTTGATTTCATTTGTGCAGAAACTCAGTGGATTTGAGGGATTTGCATCCAAGTATTAAAAATAATCCTTTTACTTATAATTACGTTAGTTTGTCTAATTAGTTCTGAGCCTGAGAAAACGCAGGAACGATGTTTTAAAAAATGTTGTTAAAGCTGCTAAATTAAAGCTGCACTTCAGTCACATCTTGATTCGAGAGTCCAATGAGCCGATTCGCGCGTTTATTCATCAGGATTAAGGGAAAGTAAGTCGAGCAAATCTCAGAAAAAACGTTTTCCTTCTTCATTAACAACTTAATTCTTTATCATTTTGTCTTTATTGTTGATTTTAGAATCAGATTTAGCAAAAAAAAAAAAAAAAAGCCCGTCATTCCCAGACTATTACTCACAGCGTCTCATTAATTTGGTCTCAAGAGTTCAGTTTCCTTTAATTTGCGTTAGATCATCAGAGCTTTAACTGATTCATGCATTTATTCATCAGGCTGCAGGAGAATTACCTCAAAAACAGCCGACCACAGCTGCTGTTTGACACCGTTTCTATTTATTAACTGAACTGTTGAAGTCTTTGAGTTGCTCGTTTTGTCCAAAACAAGGTGAAATTTGTCAGGTTTAATTTAAAAGTGACTGTTTTTGTGACTTTATCTCTCCGCAGAACCAAATAGTGTTTGTGTCCAGGTGTGATTAAAGCACTGAAGCATCAACAGTAATCCTCACACTTATAATTGTTGGATTGTCCAATTAGTTTTTAGCCTAACTGACTGTAAATATCTAATGCAGGATTTTTTTCTTTTTAAATTAAAGCTGCACTTCAGTTACATCTTGATTCAAGAACCCAGTTTCCTCTCATCTGAGCTGATTCACGCATTATTCATCAAGATTTAGGAAAACAAACGAGTTATTTTTACATTGTTTTTGTGAAACCCCTTGAAAGCTTAAAGCCTTCACTTCATTCACATACTTATCTGCTGAGCTCGTGTCCAGAGGCTAAACTGTTTAAACATTTACTATCAGACATAGAAAAGAATGAAACTCCGGAACATTTCTGCGTTTAATATTAAAATATTTGTGGATGTTTTGTTCTTTTGTTTTGCCAAATTGATTTTAAAATCAATACACAGAAGAAGAAAAAAAAACAAAAACCAAAAAACATTAAAAAGATGAGAAAAATGCTGGTAATATATTAGATTTATTTACATCAGCGACATCCAGGTCAGACTTTATAGTAACAGTATAAAAAGATTTCCTGCCTGGATGCATTTATTTATTCCCACCCGTGTGCCGTCCCCGTCTGTGGAGTAGCGAGAGCAACAAATTACAAAAATAAATTAATAAAAGAATAATAAAATAAAAGTAGACATAAAAAGAAGAATAAATAAAATAAAAAATAAACAATGTGGCAATAGGACTCAACCTGAATCCATGAAAGAAAAGGCTAATGAAAGTAGAAACATAAAGACAAATAAATAAAATAATAAAAATAGCAATAATTAATTTTTTCTTCTTTTCTTCTTTTTATTTATTTTATCATTTTTAATTTTTCTAAATTTTAAAATCGATTTATTTATTATTGTTTTTACATTTTGTTTTGTTACTTTTTTCATTTTTATTTTTTAATAAATTTATGTCATAATAATACTTCATTTTTAAATTGTTTATTCAATTTAACATTTTTTTATTTATTTTTTTATAATGTTGCTTTAAAAGCAAAGGAAATATGCGCAGAAAAATGTGCGCAGTGGGAATGTCATTTTTCTGTACATATTTCCTTTGCTTTTAAAGCAACATTATAAAAAATAAATAAATAAATAAAAAAAATGAAAAAAACAAAACAAAAAATGAAGTATTATTATTTTTATTATTATATTTATTTGTCTTTATATTTCTACTTTTATTGCCTTTTATGGATTTTTTTTGGAATAATATTGCCACCTTATTTATTTTATTTATTCTTCTTTTTATTTCCACTTTTATTTTATTTATTATATTTATTTTATATTTATTCTTTTATTGATTTATTTTTGTAATTTGGCGCTCTCACTACTCCATGCCGTCGGCGGCCAATCAGAAAATAAATTCTAAATCAGAAGTCTGCCGTCTTAGAACCTGCTGGATTCCTGCGACCTGAGACGATAACCAGCGAACACGGAACGAGACAGGAGCCCCGTCTGACGGCACTCGCAAGCAGACATCCACAAAAAAGTTCTGTCTTATTGGAGCCAGTGAGAGAACTCGGTTTGTGCGTTGCGATGAAGTCCGTGGAGCCTCTCACTTGTTCCTCTTGTAGATTTTCTTGGCGAAGCTGAGGAAGACGGCGTGAGGCAGGTTCTGGGCGTGATGGGCGATGAGCTTCTGGAGCCGCCGGTAGCTCTCCTCCTCGTAGTTCTGGTACAGCGTCGGCATCTGCAGGGCGTCGTACAGCGCCTTGACCTTTCCCACGCTGGCCTCGTCTTTACGCCCGTAACAAACCTGCAGAGGACAGCGGAGGAGAATTAACACTGTTTGGTTGTTTTCCAAGTCAACTGATTTGTTTTTTGGCTCTAAAATGTCAGAAAACAGTCAAAAATATCAATCAGTGCTTCCAAAACATGACAAATGTGTTGTTTTGTTCAAATATATTCAGTTTACTGTCACAGAGGAGGAAGAAAATCTGAAAATATTTAAATTTTAGAGGCTGCAATCACAGATTTTTGACTTTTTTTTCCCCTTAAAAAAATACTCAAATTGATTAAATGACTCGTTGTTTTGTCAAAAAAAAAAAAGTCAGAAAATTGTGAAACATATCAAATTAGTGTCTCCAAAAGATGACAAGTGTCATGTTTTGTCCAAATATGCTAGGTTTACTGTCAGAGGAGGAAAGAAAGCAGAAAATATTGAACTTTTAGAGGAGGCAATCACAGAATTTAGACTTTTTTTAATTTAAAAAATTGACTTAAACTGATAAACGGTTATCAAAATTGTTGACAATAAATTTATGAGTTAATTAATTATCAAATACTTTTTAAAATATGGGATTTTACCGCTATATATGCATGAACTAATGTTTTAACATGTATTTCTTTCTTTATAATGGTTTAAATGCATTAAAAATAGAATTAATGTTGTAAAAATACACTTTTAAAACACAGAATCTTTGCACCTGTGGCCAGAAGTTCTAACATTGAACAGCCAGACTGGATATTTATAGTAAACACTTGTAATTTAATTAGCCAAAAAGAACATTTCTGATCCCCACAAATCATCTTTAATGTGTTTCTGCAGCTGAATTCTGACTATTTTTAATTCCAGTTTCACATTTCTACAGTCTAAACCCGACTTGTCTTAACTCTAGTTCACGATTCCTTTAATTGCCCTCAGTTTACTGAACCTATTTAGATCCTTTTTAGATTCAGAGTGATGCTAAACTCTGTCATTCTACTTCCTGCTCAGTCCCATCAGCTGTTAGATGCTAAAACCTGCCGCCTGCACCCACACAGTGCTCCTGCACACCTCAGACCGACGTCCTACCTCCAGCTCTGCCCTCTGCTCCGGAGTCATGACCTCCAGCGCCGTCACCACCAGCCAGCTGCACTTGTTGTCCTGGATGTCGGTCCCGATCTTTCCCGTCACGGCGGGGTCGCCGTAGCAGTCCAGGTAGTCGTCCTGCGGCGCACAATTGACCAGCTGCTGAATGAGGAACGACTAGGAGCAACGGGAATGTGACGGCGGAGGACAAGCGAGAGTACAGACCTGTATCTGGAAGAACTCGCCCATCTCCAGCAGGATGTGTTTGGCGTTGTTGTGCTCCTCGTCGCTGCTGATTCCGGCCTGCAGAGGGAACGACGGCGATGAGAAACGGTGTTGGTGTGATATTACAGAAATAAATTAACTTTCAGAGACACAGGGATCCTTTAACAAGATCCTGTCTCTTTTACCTGCACAGAAAGCAGCTGGCAGGCTTCAAGAAATAACCTCACATTACTGCCGGTTCAGCCTCTTTAAACTGGCTCCCAGTATGTTTCAGTCTCTTTAATATTATTATTAGTATTATTTAGTATTATTAAAATGTCAAAAAAAAAACTCAAAATTTAAAAAAATCTCAAAACATATTATTATTATTATTATTAATAATAATAATATATATAGGAAAACAACTAGTGAAATTTAGATGACTCAAAAATGTCCAAATAATATTTTTTAAAAAGTCAAAAAATAATTAAAAAAAGAAGAAATTGATGACAAGATTGAATAAAATGTCCAAAACATTTAAGAACAGTCTAAGTTTAGATTTCTGTATCAGAGCAAAAAAAAATTAATTAATTAAAAATTTTGGTTTCTACACTTATGATTGTAATATTTAATCAAAATCACTGTACTTTACACGTCTCATTTAAAAAATGTGCCAAAAAAGTCCAAAGCTATCATTAAAATGTCAAAAAAAGTCTAAAAAAAAATCTCAAAACATATTAATAAAATATCAAAAAATATGTAAAAATTATTACTGACATTTAAATAATGTCTCAAAAATAACCAAACATGAAAAGATTTTCTTTTTTAAAAACAAATTGATTAAAAGATTGAATAAAATGTCCAAAACATTGAGGAAACGTCCAGTTTTAGATTTCTGTATCAGAGTAAGAGCAAAAAAAAAAAGAAAGAAAAATGTGGTCAAAAATGCAAGAAAATAAATAAAATGTCAGAAAAAAAATATTTAAAAAAAAGAATAAAATATTAAGATATGTATATAACATAAAAAACTCAAAAATTACAAAAATAAAATGATGGAATATGGAAAAATAAAAAATATTCCAGTTATTTAAGAGCTCATGAATCAGAGTCGTAGGAAAAAGCTCTTTTTGAGACAACAGCCTTTAAATATATTTATTCTGTAATTTAAAATCTAGACAAAGTAGTAAAATAAACACCTACGTGTGTGTTTTTTTTTATTTCTCTGTGTAACTAGGAATTAACTCAGATGTTTAAAAGGGTTGAAATCTGATCATTTCTGACTTTTCTGTTTTAATTTGCCGACACGTGAACAAACACTGATCCAGTAAAGAGCTCCATAAATAAAGATGATCTCTATATTATTAGATAACTCCACTACTTGTCCTGTCAGCTGATCTTCTTCTAACCTTCTCACCAGGACGATTAAACACACTCACCATGTACATGGCGGCCGCCACCGGGAGGTAAAACGAATAGAACGCCGTCTTGTATTTGACAATCGCTTTGTACCTGAAACACAGAAACATAAACGGTTATGTTCTGCAGCCAACGGTTCTCTGACTCCGTGTCCTAAACGCCGTCTTCTCACCTCTCCATGGTGAATCTGTTGAGGTCGACCCGACCAGGCGGCGCCGTTATCAGGTCCAGAGTCTGGCCAAGTTCTGTCTGGTACGCCGTCTGAAACGCACACAGGGGCAATAAAAACCTGAGCGTGCACACATCGTGGTGACAAACATAACAGCTGAAGGCGTGTTTGTGCATTCTGGTGAATTTTCTGCATCAGTTTATGGTGGAAAAATCTTTATTTATAATTTTTAAAAAAACATAAAATTAAGGAGAAAATTCAAAATATAACTGAATATAATGCAGCAAGACTCTAAATCATTGTGTATTATAGAGTAGTATTGAAAATAAACTTGACTAAACTAATAAACCAGCTGATTTGACACATTTATTTACTCATCTGTCTTCTTTTTTGTCCTTTGTGACATATTTAATCTCTTTAAATGCACTTAAATGTGGCTCCTTTTCACCTCATTTTATCAAATGAAGTTAAATTTGTTTATACAGCACTTTTAAAAACAACTGGAGCTGCACATGTTCACAGAGAGGAAACAAAACATTATATAAAAATATAAGAGATAAGAAGAAACATGAACGTATAGACAACATAAAATGAGTTAAATCAATTGGGAAAATAAAATAAATAGAATAAAATAAATAGAAATAATAATAAAATACTAAAAAAAGACAAAAGAGGATGGCAACATCAACCTCTAAAATAAAAATAAATTTGAAATGTTCAGCCATTAAGAGCAGCGAAAAGTTATTTTAAACATTTATATCTTGTTTTTTTGTTGTTGTGGTTTTTATAAACTTCTGAACTTTAATTTCTCAGATTCAGTGAAATATTTGCTCACTTGCAAACCTTTCTGCACATTCAGAACATATTTAATCTGCTCATAAATTATAAATATTTATAATGTACTCTCTAAACCTGTGGTTCAAAGGTGCTGACAGTCAATTCATCTGCTTTAATTAATTATTCTACGACATTTTGACGCAAACGTGACAAAATCAGGTTGAATATTTGCATCTAAAACAATAAATATCTTCAGGTTTTGGGCTGTTGGCTGAACAGAAATCTACTTTGGTTCTGGAAACTGATGCTTTTTTATTTTTTTTTAAATAAAATATATATTGGTGTTGCCCTCAGTTATGCTGAACGAGCGTGAGTTTCTTGTTTTTAGGTCTAGGTGGATTAATTTCTATTTAATTGTTGAATAAGATCAGTTTAATAAGTTTTGATTGAAGCTAAACGTGACTAATTTCCCTCTGCAGCAGCACCTCAGAGGCTTTTACACGTCGCAGCAAAGTTCAATCAGCAAACAGTGGATCAGAGTGTTTGTGTTTGTGTTTCCAATCCTTCCTCACCTCATTGAACAGCTCCAGCAGGTGGACGTAGTACTTCTGATCCCTGCAGTGCCGACGCAGGAGTCTGTAGATGGTCGACTCCAGAAGGAAGGCGTCGTTGATGGCGTCCAGACCGATTCCATCCTGGAAGAGCAAACGGGGAAACCAAGCATCTTTTTAATCGTCACATTAAACTAGAGCGTTTAAGGAAGGAGAAGACACAGAAATGCTCCAAGTGGTGACTCCACATACTGTAGATATTTACTTATTTACATTTTCAATCTGATTCAACACATCTGTAAACACAGGCTGCAGCTGAGTTGAAACGTTCCTGGATTTTTGTCACTAACACAACTTATTTAGATGAAATATTTGAATTTTAAGCTGAGATTTATTCACGTTTTCCCACGAAAGGGTGCGTCACAGATCTGACAACTTTGTCTGCTTTTACAGCTTCTAACTAGTAAATTCAGGAAGCTGCAATAGAAGACGTTAACTGTTTTTTTTTTCTTGACAAACTGCTAAAACCGATTAAACGACTGGTTGATTATTAAAATACTCAATGTAACAGCTGAAAACTAATCGAGCAACTGCTGTGGCTTCTGTCTCAAGTCAATCAACGCTGAAGGATGAATGTTTAGAAATCCACTTTTGATAAATTTATGACAAAGAAATCAGGAATTTTGATTTTTTTTCTGTTTTATATCAGCTCCAAATATCAGATATCAGCACCAATGATTACCAATAAATCGCATCGGTATTGGAAAATAGAAGGTTAATAATGTGTTTTTTAAAAAAGCACCTGTATTAAACCCTTTCCTCCCCACAGAACGTAATATATAAGAATAGAGAAGGAAATAAAAAATCTGTGAAGTTGAACATATGGACATCTTTGTCTTGTATTCTTTTATTTCCTGCTTTCTTTTTATTTTTATTTCATTTTTTGTATATTCTTATATAATTACTTATTTTGTGCTCTTGTGATGAAACTATTTCCCTTGTGGCTCAATAAAGTTGATCAAAGTCTAAGAAGATGCCCGGGGTAATCTGTCAGTACAGTAGAGCAGCTCTAAATCCACCGTCTGGACTCCAGCCGTGTCCTCACAGTAAATAAACTACGACCCCATCATTCACCCTTATGAACACCGTTATTGAGCCTCACCGTCTTGTACCAGCAGGGCCGCCCTCGGCGAGTCACCGACGCGTCCATGATGTCGTCCGCCACCAGGAAAAACGCCTGAAGCTGCGGGCGACAGAGACACGGTGTCAACACCCAATTCAGAGAAAGTAACACATCGTAACCGGTCAGCGTGTCTCTGCTGCGAGGCGACGTGTGACGGAAACTCTGTGTTTCACTGAGTCTGTTACTCTTCAGCAGATCTCAGACGTTCTCTCGTGTCGGTTTGATTCTGACAACTCGGAGGCCTTATCTGGTCTCTTGACGCAAATGCTGAGGCCTTGGACTATTTCGATAGAGATTAACCCCGAAATGACTCATGTTCATGCCAGATTTTGATATACAGTGATTTTTTTATCTGACAAACAGGTTTCTTTTGGCTGGAAATGACATAAACAAGTGAGAAAATACTTTTTTCCCCCCTTTTTACTGAAAATGTCGTATCCAATTTGATTCATGCTCCTTGAAATTGTTGCCAGGTTTTAAGAAAAAGTAGCTTCTTTATCTCATTCCAAATGTTCCTGCTGGTTTCTACCAGGTTCTAGAGCGTTCTAATGCACTACAATCTGAGAACAGCTGATGCCGTAGTTCTCTAGTCAGTCAGGAGCTCAGTGAGGACCTCTGGATGCTGCTCACAAGACGTTTAAAGGCTATAAAGTCATATCAAGTGGTTTCAAGGTTCACACTTTGAAGCATCATGAAGAAGTCCAAGGAGTTCCTCACTGTGGAACATGTCAAAGGGCTGCAGGAGGACAGACCTGAGGCCTGCACTGGAAGAATGGTGGAGGCCAAGAAGAACCCAAGGACCAGCACCAAGAGCATCCTGATGAATGTGAGCAGTTCTGGTAGCAACATGTCAACCAGACACTCCAGCAGACCAAGACAAGACAAGGCTGGTCTCCATGGAGACCAAGGAGGATCCACTTCTCCAGGACTGAGAAGAGCAGCATCCCCACAGTCCAACA
>NW_007577938.1:378902-400646 GCF_000690725.1 Stegastes partitus | reverse complement strand
GAAACATGCAGCCAAAGTGGTGAAGAAACGGTGAAGAGGAAACAATGAGGAGATGTTGGAGCGGCCCAGCCAGAGTCCAGACCTGAATCCATCCAGAACCTGTGGAGGAGCTGAAGAGCAGAGTGATGGAGAGGAAGCCTTCAAGCTGCTGGAGCTGCTGATGGACACTTGGAGGAACCAAATCCCAGAAACATGAGAACAACTGTTGGATTTATTTAGTCAATTTCAGACATGGATTTAGGCAAAAATGTAAAAGAAAAAAAGAATTGAAAAAAGTCGAATTCATCATGAACATCTCTCACAACGTCTTACTGTCTTGTCTCGTGCTTGTGTCGTTTCCAGCCAGAACAAAGCTGTCGGTCAAATAAAAATTCTCCAGCAATCAAAGTTTGTTGGTGATGAATAATTTGGGATCCTAATCGTGGCTTTACTGTGCGTTAACTCATCCTCACCAGCTCGGTGCACCAGCCGATCACCAGAGCCCTCTGCACCACGTCCTGAGTCAGCTCAGCAGGTGGAAGAAGCTCCCGCAGTGAGCCAATCACAGACAGGCCTCGGTTCCTCTTGCCTCCGGGTGCATTGTACTCCAAAACCTAAAGACAACGACGTGACATGATTTTGTTAGCAACGGGGAACCACGACAAGTTAATGACCTCTGGCTGGTGTTTAGTGCGTTAGCTGTAAATAAAGTACATTAAAGGACGCTGTAGGGGTCAGTTCATGCTTTGTGTATACATGTGAGCGACCAAGTTGAGGAGAACGTGGATGCAGTTGTGTTCAAACTATAAAAGCACATCATAGCACTGGGTTCCTGGAGAATTTAGAGCTTCCCACCGTGTCTGGGCTCTGCTGTTAGAAAGCATGCACAAGTTTCTGCAATGAATACTGCAATTATGTTTCTGTTAATGATGAATTATATAAACCAGAATGCATTGCAGGGAGGCTCACGTGGACAATTAATGGGAGGCACTGAGGAACCGTGCACTCAGCAGCTCTGAGCAGATTCGCACCTGATAACGAGCCCGTTAACAGAGAGTGCAGGGCTTCTCAGGGAAAACACTACAAGATCTGAGGAGAGGCCTCTTCTCCAGGTAAGAACATAGTCCCACACACACCTGTCGGAGCCTGCCCAGGGCGTCCGCCACCGCCGGGTCCGCCAGGTCTCTCTCCGTCAGCTCCGTCAGCAGCTCCTCGAACTGGGCTTCGAACAGCTGCGGGTCCGACAGCAGCGCCTTATTGCTGAGCGTCCCGTTGCAGATCCGGTCCGCCTGGAGGGACGAGGAGCACAGCAGCACCGAGGGGTGCGTTAGCCGGAGCGGGGACACGGGGAGCCGCATGCCCCAGACCTTTCTACAGACCAAAGCCAGGAGGCGTCTCATCCCCAACCGACCGTGAACTAGCGGGGAGGGGGTCAAAGCTGCTGCTCTCTACCGGCAGCTGCTTATAACTGATGCTACAAACTTGTTCCGGTTGAGGAGAACCGGCAGAACATTCGGATCCATTAAGTCCACTGAGCTCAGAGCGGATTAGAGTCACCGTTATTAGCGTAAACACTTCCCTGTCAAGGAGAGGAGCGTTAGCTGACGGTAGCTTACATCGTTTACCTGCTTCTTGTCAGTTAGCTAAACTAGCTTTAACAAAACAAATAAAAACCTGATTTTGTTCAAACTCAAACTTCCACATACCATAATGACAACGTCCTCTTATCCCAAACTGCTCGGTTTAATACAGAAAAACTGCCGCCTTTCTGAATTTTCCTCTTGATGCCGAACAAAAGTCTGCGAACGTCTCCTTAAACCAGGATATGCGGATTGTAGTTCGTCGCCCCGCCGCCGTCAGTTTTAATACACGGCAGACGAACTAAACATCCCAGCATTCCTTGCGAACGGCTTCGTGTGGGCGTGGATTTAGAAGGCTCCATTTGACATCGAGCGTTGTCATTGGCTGCTTGTATCGAACCAGGATGGGCTTTCACGCCTGGTAGCCAATAGGAAGTGAGGAGAGGCGGGGCTTCGGTGGAGTGGCGAGATACAACAGTTGGATGAATGGACGCGACTGTAAAGCTGATAATTGTAGATGTTAGGGAGTAGAAAAGATTAAAATAGCGGAGGTGGAGCCAAACGGTGGTCCCACACGTCTGTGTGTAATTTTATAGGGCGTAAACCTTACCTAATAACCTAAATTAGTGAGGTAATTTGTCGGAGTGTGCAAAATTACATGGTCATAACCTTAATATTTATATTAGTCAAGCTTTATTTTTGACATAATTAAAAATACCACGGGGTCTTAAAATTAATATTTAAACTTGTTAGGTAAATTAGCAACACCAGTTTAAAGTAATTTGAAGTGGCTTGTAGTTGCCTCTTTTGTTTTACTTTATGCCTTCTGGGTATCCTGTATGTACACACCTTTTTAAAAAATGCAATATAAGTGCATTCATAATAATAATAATAATAATAATAATGATGATAATAATGTAGAACAGTGCATGGGACAATGCATTGGCATTTAAAAACAATAATAATAATAAAATCTGGACTTGCGTTGCATTCACATTCGCCGCTCAGTTGATCATTCCCTGTTTGTAACATTACAGTATTTATGCATTTTAGCAAACAACAAAAAGTCCTGAACATATGTAAATCCGAATTTTGATTGAAAATACAAACAAATCTGCAAACATGCACTCATAACCACAACAGTGAGCAGCCAGCAGCCGACAGATAAATATATTCCTGCACCTCATTTGTGCACATTTTTGTGAACGCTTTAGTTTATATGCCACAAATTTCACTGTGAACTGTTGGTGAATCTCTCTGGAAAGTCTGCTGATAGGTGCACTCAGAGGAAGGAATTTTGCATCAGAGCCTTCATCTACTCAGTGATGGTGCTGTGAAGAAGACCCTCCACCGAGGCTCTCAGTTGGAAACAGCTAATGAGAGCCTGTTTCAGGTTGGTGAAAGGATGCAGAAACATTACATAAGGTGAAGGCGGATGCCAGTGGTGCAGGTGAAAGTGCTGCGTTGCTCCAGATGGAGTTGAGTGTGATGTGAGTTTCTTCTCCAGAAACTTGTACCACATTGTTATTCTGTAAAGGAGACTTTTTCTCTCATGTGGGCTTTCCAACAAGTTTTTGTTAACTCAGGTGTGCCTCTGGTGGCCTTCGTAGATCATAACCCTCTGACCTTTTTAAACTTACTGCATTGTCCAAACCACAGATTGATGCGTTGCTTTTTCTTTGTCTTCTCTTGGTGGCTGATGTTTTGTCCAGAGCACCTGCATTGTGGATTTCTTCTTATTTCTCCATGTGTTGTCTTCCTGAGTCTCTTTTTGGTTTCTTCTCCAACACTCTTTCTGGAGATCGGTGGGTTGGACTGGGATGGATCAGCCAGGACTGGTGAGTATGACGGACACTGGTTATAACAGAAGTAGCCAACTGTAAGAAATGGTAAGTAAGGATGTTTGAATAAGTTCGGTACTCATATTTGGTGACCATTTACAGGGTTAGTGTTTTGAATTGTGTGATTCTGTGCTGTCTGGGATTCCTAATGGGGAATGGTTGAAGACTCTTAAAGACTGGAGGGATGAAACCTACTTTGAAGAGTTCTGGAAACAAATTGCTCAAGAATTTCTTAACAAAATCGCCAGAAAACTCTTTAAATGTGTCCAAGATGAGTCAAAAGCGGTTGCCAATGACTCAGAAGTTTCCAAAATGACACATTTGTCCAAAATTAGTCAAAATGCCCAAAAACCTGCAGCCAAAAACAAGAAACTGAAGAGCTCTGTGAGCGTCCTAAACAGAACAAGGACAATTCGGACAAAAGAGTCGTATTATATTATGTAATTTAAATTTTAATAATCAGATAAAACTTTTTCAACTGTTCTAGATTTTTAAGTTTCATCAAAAAAAGCTTATAACGCTCCATATGAGTTCTAATTTACCTGTACATGGTGCAAACGATCAAAACATGAGTGTTTGATGTGCAGATTTGTTGAAAACATTAAAGCGGCATCGTGTCACCCCCCATAAAAAGACAGTGTTTGTCCTTCATAAGATGCACACAACATCAGCGTGTTTCCATTTTGAGTTTGTCATTTATTTCATTTGTTGAAATACATAACTTGCATTGAAAGTTTTTGCTATTGACACTGCGTCTTTAAAATCTGGAATAGGTGTCATATTTAGATACATTTATTATTCAGGTTTCAAGGCTCTATCCTGCTCAGCCTGCCATACAGATATACATTTCTTCAAATAAATAACGTTTTATGCAAGACAGGAGGTAGAAACACAGCTCAGTGCCTTCGTAGGGGGGAGTGTCGGCCTGTTTCAGTCCGCAGGCTGCAGAGTGCATGTGTGTAGATCTTTTTTAAAATTACCTACGTACGTGTGAGTGTATCCAAAATGTGCCTTCGCTGATTACAACCCGGAAAAGTCTCTCTAAAGAAAACCAATCTCATACAAATATATTAATACACTCTGAGACTCCAGAGCTGCCGGACCCGTTGGACACGCAGCCCGACCGCATAATAAAATCTTCTGTACATCTACTGCATGTAACCGTGCACTTTAAACCTCTTTATCTTACAAGATCGGGCCGCTTCAGCCGGCATCACGGATGTGCTCTTGAAACCAAATCAAATTAGGATGCAGAGGCCGTGTTTGGGAGCCATCTGGCAGGACAAAAAAGAACAGAAAAAACTTTTGGGAGCACTGCACATCTTGTGTCCCTGACCTTTTTTTCCCTTCAGCTTAAACATTTCAAATGGCTACTATCATAGGGCTCGGGGTGCAAGAGGAGAAAAAGAAGCATTGTCAAAACATGCAGATAAAGACATTCGGAGGACGTGTTACTTAGTTACACAGACGGTCAGGAGCTAATGCACAAGGTTCCTGCTTTATCGCGGCAAAAAACATGCACAAATTAAACCGCCGTGTCCAGGGGCGGCGGCGGTGGCGGCGGCGGGGAGGAAAGCCGCCCACAGAGAGTACATTTCAAAGACTGTGGCGTGCAGTGATGTCGGTGTTAGAAATGCTGGCTGCCTTCGAGTCGAAAGCCGTCGTGTGGGTGGAAAAAGTGAAAAGAAAAGTACAAAATTAGCAACTCAACAGAGGTTTGTTTTTCTTCACGTGGGAGCGTTCGTCCGCGTCGGTTTATCTTACACCGCTTCTCGGCTGAATATATGATTATTGAGATGCAATTTTTTTTTTCTTCTTTTATCAATGGAAGACAAAATAACCCACGATCACCTCACGTGAGCGATCCTGAGGATGAGTTAGCGAATGTACAAAGGGGCCAGAAGCATATTGCAACCCATAGCTGACTGAATGTACATGGAAGTCGTTGTTGTTGTAGCGGCGAATGATGCGGCAGAAAAGATGCTTCTGGTGGGTCGGTTCTGGTAGAAGAGTTAAGCATCAAGCCACCGGTGGAATCAGACGGAGCTCCAGGCTGATGTTCGGATGATAAAGAGCACCACTAAATAAGGCCGTTCGCTCTGTTGGCTTCAGGAAAAGGAGGCGGAGAGGACTTTCCAAACTCTCAAAACCGGATGTTCCCGCCTAAATCCCGACAACCCCGCCTCCTGTTTCCCGCCTCCTCACAGCGCAGACTCCGAATAGAGCGCTCCGGACGAACCGTGCGGCGGATGAGGCGTCACCAGGCGGCGCAGCGAGGAGGAGGAGCTTAAATCCCCGCAACTGCGCAGGTGGATGCCCTCTGGCGAGCGGCTGCCGTGGTGCCGATTGTGTCGGCTGTCGCTGTGGGAGTGGTGATGCCCGCGGTGGTGGGGGTGGTGGTTGGCGTGACCTCGGCCGGTGCTCCAGGTGGCCCGCAACACCTGGGGAGAATGTTAATGAATGTTTATTTCTTGTACAACGCGACACACTGGAGGTAAATGAAGCAGCTCGTCATACCTGTTCCAAGGGTAGATGGTTGGCGCCGGCGCTCTCGGTTCCACTCCTCCTCTTGGGTCCTTGTCCTGGACTCCCAGCGTGTTCGGAGGAAGGCGACAGGTTGCGTTTGGAGCGCTGCAGGAAGCGAGCCACCAGAACCCGAGTAACCTGAAGGAAGAGAAATCAGGGAACAAGAAGACGGTAAAATGTACACCCATAACATATAAGAGAAGTGAGTATACCACTGTGCAATATCACCTGAATGTCAAATGAGTCAACAGAGTGTCACCTTGCAGTAATCAGATTACTTCTACGTTGAGCAGTAGAGTATTTGCTTTGGTGTAAAATTTAAAACTAACCGTTTGGATTTACTACAGAAGCCCCATAGTAGGAAGTGATGCAACACATGTCCGTCGACCTTTCATTACTAAGATTTAAATCACTTATTTTGTTAATATTGAACCTCCTCAGCATGGAGGAAACCAAATTTCTGACTATTTTTTTCAGCTCATCTTTACTGGTGGGTTGTGTTGCTCTGCCTTTCTACTTAAAATACCCCTAACAGGTTGTTGGATTCAAATCAGGTGACATACTTGTCCAGGTCTTAGTTTCCACTTCATTCTTTAGAAACTCTCATGTGGTTTTGTTCTCTGGATGGTTCTCCTGCTGGAATATTCCTCTTCTTCCAGCTTCTACAGACTGGGAGTCATCTTGTCAGCCAGTGTTCTGGTTTATCCTCAGACATTCATCTATAAATGTCATCAACACCTTTTGCCCTCATGCAGCCCCATATCATGATGCTGCCACCTCCGTGCTTCACTGTCAGGACGATGCATCCACTGTGGTGGTCCTGGTCAGGTTCACACCAAACATCTGGACTCCATCTGAGCCCAACACATTGATCTCCATCTGACCAGAGAATGTTCTCCATCATCCGTCAGGTTTCTGTTCATGTTCTGCAGCAAACTTTGACGTGGAAGTTTAGTTGTGAGCAGCAGCCAGGTTTAGTTCTGGTCATCCGTCCATAGAGGCTGATGTTCTGAAGTGTCTGAGCTTCACACTAACTCTGGTCTCCATTGATAACTCCTGTACCAAGTCTGAAGCAGCTGCCTTTGTCTGGTGTTCACAGCTCCATAGTGAAAGTAGTTGACTGTCTGTGGAGTCATTGTAGGAGGACGACCACTGCAGCCCTGATCAGAGCTACTATGGCTCCTTCTAGACCTCCTGGTTACTGCTCACACTGGGCTTCACTGGTTTTTAGTTGATCTTCTGGATCCTTTTCCATCTTTGTGAAGTCTGACAGTCAGATTTTTCAGCTCCTTTGTTCAGTTTTTCCATGTGGAGCTATGATGCAGACATAGACTCAGTCCATAGGTCCAGAACTGAGAAGGTTCTGCTGTTCTCAGCTCATTTTAGAACCATGTTCATGCAGTTAGACTGATTGGAAATCACAGCTGGACTCACTGTAGTTGCATTAAGTTTCTACTTTGGGGTCTGAATTTTCAACAGTCTTTGTTACGTGTTTGAGAAGATAATCTACCGTTCAGCGTAGAAATACTGCAGTTCTTGAGCGGTGAGACTATAATGAAGCATGTGAGTGATACCACGCAGGCTTGTACAGCTTTTTCTGACGTACCTTCAGGTCTCCGAGCGAGCGGTGGCAGTCTTTAGGTAAACGTAGCGGCGAGGACGGGACCGGCTTGGAGGGAACCTGGACTCCTGTGGCTGCAGACTTCATGCTGCCTTTCGTAGGCAAAGCTGAGGCGGGAGGCAAAGAGGTTTGGGGCAGCAGACAGGCCTCGGAGGACGGACCTGTTGGTCAGAAGAAGGATTTTCACATTTTACTCTGAAAACACTGGAGAAGGGAGGGTTACAGAGTCCCTGAAGTTTTACGTTTAAAAATGCAAATGAGGTGTTATCTCATTAATTTCCAGAGACAGGTTCAAAATACCGTCAGCAGCCTGGAAAAATCAATTTTCTCCATGTTGTTAGGAATGAAATATCCTATAAATCTGCTTTTAAATAATATGCAAACAAACTCCTCGGTGAAGCCCTTCAGGAATAAAAGGTTTTGTGGATGTAAGAGCTGCTGAGGTGCAGATTTATGCTCAGAGTAGAAATAAAACAAACTAATTCCACACATTTTTATTAGAAACTGCAGTTTTCAGGTAAAAATCACAGGAAATCTCCCCGACTGATTCCTTTTGTTTATTTTGAACTTTTTCTCTCCATTTGTTTGAGAGATGACGTGTTTTTAAAGCAGAATATCCCTCAAAATTAACCAGTGAATGACAAACTGAGCAGTGTTTCACCTCAGACTATATGTTTTAGATGTTTCTACAGATTTTTACCACCATCCACCACCACTGGGTTTATAATGTAGTACCTCAGGGCAACAGATGTGTTTATAAAGAAATACAGAGAAGGTTTGGGAGTTTGTTTCCTGCTGCTTTGGAGTCATTTTTGATAATATTGTGGTTTTAGTTTCAGTTTGAACAACACAACCAATGAATCTAAACCTACCTGTGTCTATAGAAGCTTTACTGCCTCCGGAGCCAAAGTCAACTGCACAACAGACGATAAAGGAACATGTTAGTAAATGACACTGATGTGAGAGGCGTCTTCATGCAGGTGTGGGACTCACCTGTGTCGGTGGAGGACCCGAGGCCCGGCTCGCTGTGCGACCTCACCAGGCGTAGGAACCCGTCGCTGTCCACCTTCACGTTCTCTCCGTCCTTGTCGTTCCTTCCCGCCCTCCGCCGAAGGTACAGCGGCTGACGAGGAAGCTGCTCGCCGCCGGCCAGGGAGGCCAAAACCGGGGGGACGGAGGAGGCTCCCTGGCCAGACGGGGTGGAGGGTCGGACACGGATCTCCGGGATGAAGCTCTGCTGAGGAGACGTGGAGCTTCCTATCGCCTCCAGCTGGGAGCAGCTGCTGGCCAACATGGCCTGGCGACGCAGGACCGGAGACCTGGAGGTCGGACGGGAGAGCGGAGAGTAAGAAACCTCAAGTTTCTGTAGATTCACTAAAGTGCAGAAATGATCACGTCCAGGTTATGTTTGGAATTTGTGAGGATGTAGAGCCCTTTATCTGGTTAAAAACTATTCACATGGTGTTCTGTGGATTATCCAGACTAAGAGCGGCTGTTTCTGGATGAAGCTGTTGCAGCTGAAATTTCCAAATATATGTTTTGTATGTTCATTTTCTGTGAATTTTATTTATGTGAATGAAGCAATATTTTGGATTATTTCAAAGAATAAAAATTCCACAAAAACACCTTAAATGCACAGACTTGTACCCACATACACTGCAGTGGCGGACCAATATATATTTATTATTTTTAATAGATATTATGATTGTCTGCATTTAATGGATGGTTCAGGAAACATGGACAGTCTTGCTGCATGCCCTGAAATATACGGATCAACTGAAGAATCTGCAGCAGCTTACAGACCGACTGTAGTAAACATTATGCTTTCATTATTAATTCAGTGATTAGATGCTCGCAGTGATGCGACAGCTGCAGATATAATTGCATTTTAGCAGCAGAACTAAAAAACTCCCTCCAATAATCTGCTTTCTTCAGCAAAAACTACTTTTAGCTCAAAATAATACAAAACAAATCCATTCAGCTGCTTGGAAAACAACTAAAACTCTCATTTGTGATGCTTCACCGTCGGACTGCTTCTCTAGAACCCTTGTTGTCTGTGACAGCGCCACCTAGTGACATGGTCGACTCAGGGATCAGCTGCCCAGGTGAACTCTGATGATGTCACCTGTCTGGTCTCACCTGTAGGTGGTGGTGGCCGTGCTGGGCGACGAGCAGGAGTTGGACCTCTCTCCTCGAATGAACCTCCGGGCTCTCGGGCCTCCGGCCAGCGGACTCTCCGGCGTTTGGCCTCTGAAGCTGAAGTAGTCCCCTCCGTCTCCTCCGTCTCCCCCCTCGGTGCTCCGGCTGCCTCCCCCGTGGGGCCTCAGGCCGACCTCCATCAGACACGAGTCCTCGGACGGGGACGAGTCGTCGGGGATGTCTACGATCTCAGACATCAGCAGAGAGCCGCTGTCCATGGACACTGAAAAAGGGGAAAATAAAAGTTTTAGTTTAAGTCTGAAAGCATTTCTGTACTAGTTTCTCCGTCTCCATAAAACACAGCAAGGATTAATTATCCTAATGAATGTTCCAATTATGATTAATGTCATATTACAGATCTACTTATTGCAATGTTACTAAATGATTTTAATACTGTACATATGAATATCCGCATATTTCCTTTGTTAAACTGAGTTTGAAACTACTTTTATTATTAAGAATTATAATGATAGTTTACACAATTTGTACATACACACAAATTTGCATGTTAACTTAAAAAGTAAATAAATAAAATCAGGCCAAAACTGTAAATAATGCCCACATCAAAAATGTGAATTGTTTTTACAAAAAGTAATTCATTCTTTTATATATGTTGCTCCTAAAGTTATTCTTATTTACTGTATTTAAACTAACAAAATCCTAATTATATTATATTTGCTGTATTTTGAAAAAAAAAACAAAAAAACCCCAAAACAAAACAGTGTATAATTATTGTTATATTTTAACCAATATTTTACAGATTTCTCCTGATTTGTTTTTGTATTAATTTACATATTGACCGTGCAAGACTACAGTTTGTCCACATCAGAAAGCTGTATTTTTACAAACAGTAAGTTGTTGTTTTACAATGTGTGAATGTAAAATTATGTTGTTTGTTGTATTTAAATCATTAATTTTTTGGGGGGAAAAATTACGAATATTTGCTGTTATTTAAAAAAAAAAATGTCTAAGTATAGATATTATTATAATTAAATAAATAAATTTAAAAAACATTAGTTTACATGTTAAGCGTATAAAAAAAGCCCAAACAAAATAACTATTTTTGCTTTATTTAAATCAGCACAAATATTACTATTTTACAGATATTTGCAATTATTTAAAAAAAAAAAAAAAGATGTTACATATCAAGGATCAAAAATTTTGTTAATTCACCTGATATTTTTTTGCAAATTTTTTCTTCTTTCCTTAAATTACACATAATCTCAATAATATTTAAGAAAAAAGTGGCTAAAGCTTTCCATAACATTAAAAATCTGTATTTTTTTTATATATTAATTTGTCCTTTTACAACGTGTGACTGTAAAATCAGAGCTTCACTGTATTTAGGTCATGAAAATATTATTATTTTCCCAATATTTGCTGTTGTCTTTACAGTTTTTGAATGTTACAGCATTCCCTCTGTTTTTTTTTTTTTTTTAAGCAGATTCTTTTTGGCAACTTGCAGCCAGATATCCACTGTTTTTATTCTGATTGATGCGTGTGTAAAATGCCGTGTTCGTAGTTTCTCACTACAGTTTCGACTAATAAAACAAAACAAACCAGATCATCGTCACACCTGAGCTCAAGTGAATGTTCATCATAAGCAGCTGTAAAATGTCTCCAGAATAACTTCCAGTAAAACTCTCAGCAACAACTCAAGACGTTTTCATACCTTCTCCGCTGAAGGCTGTAGAAGTCCCTCTCTCTCCAGACAGCTCGGTGCCGTGAGGGTCGAACACCGTCGCCTTCAAAAACACACAAACATCGTCGTGTTTCACTCACAGCATCACACACAAACACATGAAGGTCAAAGCAGAAACCATTCACATATAAGCAATTTATGTTTCACCAGAAGGCTTCTTCTGGCTGGAAATCACAGAAACATGCAACAAAACGCTGTCAAACAATGTCTTACGAGATGTTAAAGATGAATTTTATTTGCTTCTATGTTGTTGTTTTCTTCACGATTTCACTAAGATGTCCCGTCCAATATTATTCATACCCTTCAAATTGTCACAAATGTGCACTGAATGAATCTCTTTTTAGCTAAAACCCACATTTCTGCAGTTTAACCGAGGTCATAGCATCACATTAACAAGATTTCCATCAAGATGTTATATTATTTAACAATCTATTTGATTTATTTCAGTGTTTTGAGGTGTTTTTGACAAACTTAACGTGCCTCAAATTATTCATAGCCTCGTAAAATTAAGATTTATATTTCACCAACTGGTTGATTTGGGCTGGAAATGGCAGAAAGTGGTGGCGAAGGCAGCAAAAAATAATGAGCTAGAGATGTTGTGGTTGTTTTTTTTTTGTTTGTTTTTTTTCTTACTAAAAATGCAATGCCCAGAATTATTCATACCCCTGACATTTTTGAGAAAATGCCTCATTTACACCCCTAACACAACGCCTCACTGACTTCTGTTGTCATTTCCAGCCAGAAGAAGCCTGTTGATGACATAAAAATTCACTATAAACCTAAATTTGGCATGGAGATGAGTCATCTGGGGATTAATTGGCACATGTTTGCACGTTTGCTCACCTGGCTGGCAGCTCGTTTCCCCATCACAGCTTCGTACGGAGGAGGGCAGTCGGTCGGGTAGAGAGGAACGGGACTCTCCATGGAGCCGTTATACGTGATGCTGGATGCAGAAATGCCATTATTATTATTATTATCATACAGTGTGTACTCGGATCAGGTAAGCTCAGAGCCACACAGGTGATGATAAAACATATTAAATGTCTGGTCGGTACCTCTGAGCGTCGGTCTCGGAGCTGCAGGTGTATTCTGGAGGATAGTACGGAGGCGGAGGGATGGGCGGCACAAACTCCTCAAAGTCCATGATGTTGGTGAGGAAGGCGTCCTGAGGAGTGGTGCATTCTGGGTTGACGGAGCGAGAGCGATGCGGCGCCAGCTGGGTGGAAGCAGATGGAGATCAAACAGCAAATAGACTGTGGGAGATCCCTTAACCCTCCGACCAACAAAACCCACGAGGGAGTGTTATATTTAAAAAGAAATCGTTAAAATCACACCGTTTGTCAGAGCCAGAAACCGTAAAAAATTAATAAATTGTTGTTTTTTTAAATGTTAGGATGCTTCTTAAACAGATCATCTGTGACGTGTGGTTCTGTCAGGTAAAAGAACCAAATCTAAATCGTCATATTTAAAAATCTTGTTTTAAAAAAATGTGCCAAAAATACACCGTAAACACATTCTGTCAAAAACATAAAATTCTGAGCTCCACAGCACAAACAAAACCCTACGATTGACTCAGCTGCAAGAAACAGTCATGCGGAGAAAATTCAGAGAGTTTTCATGTGAATTGGACCGAACCGCAGGCTGTGTTTACACAGAGCAGCAGAGACACGTCTGGAAACTAATTAAAAATGTAAGCAGTTAAATATTTATACATGCATATAGGCTAGAGTCGCCATTTTCCAGTGTCGGTAACATCTGTGGATGCTAGAAGAAAGATTGAACGTGTTGATACCAGTTTTTTTTCCATTTTTGCAAAAATAAATAATCAACGAAATTCGACTTTTTTGGTCCTTTTTCATGGCTTATGCTATGCTAACTGTGTCATCCTGCACAGAAGACATTTCTGAGTTCTCTCTCCTTCTAGTCGTGATTGTTCTGTTTCCATAGAGGTGCAGGACTTTATGTTGGAGTGAAAAATGAGCCCACAGTGAGTAAAAACGTCACAGGAGTGTAAAAAACGCCTCTAACTCCTCACAGAGCAGCTCTGTAAAGGGACGACTGTCATCTTGTTTCCTTCTGTTTTTACCTTTTAAAATATTTTGTGCAGCCTTTAATTTAGAGGTATTTTGTTTTCATGGTATTTAAGAGTTAGATGTCTATATGTGGCGATAAAAGAATAAAACACTCAGCCTCAGTGAGGAAAAATGTCACGGAAGCAAAAAAAAACAACCCCAGAATCTCCTGATCTGTGACGGCAGCAGAACGCGGCCGATTTGCAGAGTAGTTGTAATTGCAAAGAAAAGCCAGGCGCTTAAATGTGCTGCGTGTGTCTCTCACCAGGTGCACCAGGTCCAGGGAGAATATGTGGATGCTGCAGGTCACGGTGGACAGCGTACAAATGATGGTGGAGAGAATGCTGAGGCCACATGCGCTGAACAAAAGGTCCTGCAGGGGAGGAACACGCGTGCAGTGAGAATCTAAATCCTGCTGCAGCGTTTTTTTTGTATTTTTAGTTGCTAAATTCTGGCTCTGCGCACCTTGAGCTGATGCCGCACCGAGTGGCAGTCGGCGTTCAGGTAGAGGACCAGGGTCTCCTCCTCGGTGATGGAGCAGGGGTGAGTCGGCGCGCAGCAAACGCACAAACCGTTCTCCACCTGCACACAGTCAAACACAGCTTGGTGTTGCACTGACAACGTTCGCGGCGCGTCCGGCTGGAAGGACATTGGAGGCGAGGCTAGCGTACCTGGCAGGTGAGCATGGACTTGACCATCTGGGCGTTCTGACAGGAGAGCATGGAGCCGGCCAGGCTGAGGATCACACACACCGCTGACAGCAGCATGAACAGGGACACCTGTGGAGGGAAACAGAAAAGGAGTTTTTAATTCGCATCCACAGTTTACAGATAAAAAAAAAACTGCAGCAGGAGATTTTTTACTGTTTAGACGCATTTACCAAGAGACAAGAAAATAATCAGTACACGAGGCTGTTTTAGTCCAAGGATGGATCCTTTTATTTTATATTAGGAAGTGTCAAATCTAAATATATATAGAAAATAATAAAAAAAATATAATAATTTTTTTTAAATTAATAAATATGTAAAATCTAAAAATATAAATATAAATTATAAAACAATTATATAAGTATACATTGAAAAAATTAACAAATATGAAAAAAATTCAAATAAAAAAATAGATGTAAATAAAACAGAAATAAATAAAAAATATACAAGATTTTAAATAAAGATATATAAAGTTTTCCACAGACAACATGTGAATTCTTTAAAGTGATTTTACTAGTTATTATCAATACGTTTGGATTTTTTTAACTTTTAAATAAAAGCAAATACTTGAAAGTCAATTTGATTGTTGTTCCTTTAAATACAGTAAAAAAATAAAAATAAAAATTCAATTTTAGGGTAAAGCAGTTTAAAAGAACAAATTACTTTTTGGAAAATTATTATTTTTTTAAATGACGTGGACATTATTTATTATTTCTATATTTACTCTCCACTACCAACCCAGCGAGCCTGGCCAACGCTACCTACAAGTTCTAATAACGTTTGAAAGAAAACATTTAAATCTGATGTCCACAATTTATTCAAATAATGTTCCCATAAGGGTCGAAAGGGAACTATGATGGAACGTTTTAACAATCTGAGGATGTCAGAAGAATGTCCTTAAACTCACGTTCAAAAAATGTTTCCAAGATGTTAGAAGACAGAACGTGTTTCATAAAAATGTAAATTGAGATTTTAAATAAGGTGGAACATCCATCCATCATCTCTACACCTTCATCCTCACTAGGGTCATGGGGGGCTGGAGTCTATCCCAGCTGACTTAGGGTGAAGGCAGGTTCACCTGGACAGGTCACCAGTCTATCACAGGGTTACACTTAGAGACAGACAACCAAGCACACTCACATTCACACCTATGGACAATTTAGAATCACCAAATAACCTCAACATGTTTCTGGACTGTGGGAGGAAGCTGGAGAACCCGGAGAGAACCCACGCTGCACGGGGAGAACATGGTAACTCCACGCTGAAAGATCCTGGGTGTCCTCACCGGGATGTGAACCGGTGACCTTCTTGCTGCGAGGCGACAATGCTAACCACCGAGCCACCTTGCAGCCCAAGTTGGAACAGTTAAACTATTTTATCCTCAATATTCTGAGGACGTTGTGGGGATGTTGCTGTTGAGAACATTAATCTTTTCCCACAAACGTTACGTGATAACAAACGCTGCATCTCCTTGGAGCTCCTTTATCCACAGACTACAATTTACTGATGTTCCCTGAACGCAACAGTTTGTGCAGAAGGTCCGTGTGTCCCGGGACTCATTCCAGTACATCTGTGATTGGACCAGAGACGTCCTGGCAAAAAACAACACAAATCACCACTTGTGTGTCCCATTCATTCATCGGGCTCGGTGGTCACGATGACTCCGGCCCCTGCCCCTGACGTACTGCTGCTTAGCTGGTGCTTAGCTCTGGCCCAGCAAAGAGTTGCTGCTCGCTAAACACCAGTTTTGAGAGCCTGGGGCCGGTGCTTAGGTGGTGGAAACACAAAAAACTGGTGCCAAGTCAGGCACTTAGCACGGCACTAGCACTGGAACCGGTTTGGTGGAACAGGGGTAACAGAGGAGCTTCTGGTCTCTGCTCAGCTGAGACTCGACGTTACTCTGAAGGGAGTGAAATGAAATGTTCTAATGTCCGATTTACTTCAGCTACAGCCAAGTGATTCTGTTTTCTAAGAGCGGAGACGTTTAAACATCATGTTAAACGAAAACGTCGCGTGTTTGCAACCTAACAGGCATTGTTTCCTCCAGGTTCTCGCTCATTTTACCGTGCACGTGTTGAGTATTAAAAAGAAACTCCGAGAAGCCTTGAATCAGAGTAAACGATGTTCTATCAGACGGACGGCGAGCAAAAAAGAGACCAACGTCTGTTTGTATTGAACAACATAAAAGCTGCGATGAGTTCAAATATCGACGCTAAAATGATTTCTTGTGCAGCGCTAAGTGATATATTCACAACACAAGTCATCCCAGAGCACTCCACATGGTGAAATAAAGACTTTACAATGATATACTTTAGAGGGAAACCCAACAAATCCAAAGAATCCCCTTCGTATAGCGGGTTCTGGCAGAACCAGGCTCAGGGAGGGCAGACGTCCTCGACTGGGTTCACCTTCAAAGTCTTTAACTTTTAAACCTACAACATTTTAGCATCAGTTTTTAAACCTGCATTTACGAAAAGTCCTTTAAGGTCTCAGACTAATGTGGACTTTTGTTCCATTTAGGGAAACTCTGCCAAGCTCCTCCCATGTACGGATTGTAATCGCGATACGAGTCACAATTTTCTATTTTCTGAAACAAACACCAGAACGATGACGTGACTTTTGCTACAGTTTGCACCAAACGTGTTCCTTTACACATGCAGAGAAAATGATTTGTCTCTGCGGCGCCATGATGCTTCATTTAAATGACATTTTTATCACAAAATCGCAGCTCCTCCACTCTCAGAAACAGAAGAACCTCGAGGAACCGTTTGGGTTTCCTTTGCTACTGTAGAGGAACCGTTTGAGTTCCCTTCAGAGAGATTCCACTTCGAACCCATTATTCTTCTTCATAACGTAACAAAAATAAGTCCTGTAGATGTTTTAGGTAAAACGGAGACCAGAGAGATTCACTGGGACCCAAATCTGTTGACAAAAAGATCAGAATTTGGCCAAAACCAGTCTCTAAAACGTGCATTCAGTTACATCTCCAATGTTCTTCAGAGGATTTAATGCTAAGAAATAGAACCTTAGAAGTTTTATTGGTATGTTTTCTGGTTCAGGGATGAAAGAATTTGTTTATATTGGACTAAAATAAAGGATTATGATGTGATCTTGGTGTGTCTCTACTATAAAATGAACCAAACCCAACCTGTCATATTAACATGTTGACATTTGTAATGAACAGAAAGCACAAGACAAACAAACCAACATGTAGACAGAGGCGTAATGAGCCGGTTCTCCAGGAACTCTCAAAGGTTCTACCAGGAAAACCAGCTTCCTTTGTGTTCCTTGAGGTTCTCCTGACTCTGTTTTGATCGTATCTGGATCCTCTGTGGAGCTACACTCTCACGGTTCTGTAGGTTACGTACCACCAGCGTCAGAGGTCTCCTCCATGAGATGATCCCAACGATCCCTGAAGCCACCACCTGGAAACACACAGAACCAACGGAACCAGTCAGAACTTCTGCTCTGACGTTCTCTGGGTTCTAGGATTTCTGTTGGGATTACACTCACGAAGAAGCCGGCCCAGAACGGACAGGACTGCCTGACCCGGGCCGAGGAGGTGAAGGCCATGCTGGTGAAGGAGAAGGCCAGGACCATAGCCCCCAGGCCCAGGTGGCACAGGCCCAGGTAGAGGAGCAGCCGGGCGCCGCCGGGCCCCCGGCCGGACATCCCCCTCCGGCTGTCCGACCAGCCGCGGGACCCCGAGGCTGAGGCCACGCTGCTGGAGTCTGAAGGTGAAGGCATGGCGGCTGGCTGGAGGAGCTTTAAACTGGGGTCATAAAACGGGCCGAGCCGAGCTTCACTCTGTCACTATTATGCACCAAAGCGGCCGCTGGCAGGTGCAGGAGGCGCTGCGCAGCGTCCCACCATGCTGCGCACTACGGCCGGGCACAGTCCAAGAACTTTGTCAGCAGAAAGTTGAGAATCGAGCAGCCACCTCACAGTCACAGCTCCGTACTCACCTCGTTGGACGCCTCGGCCATGAGACTCACATGTACAGGGAACAGGCTGTGCCGTCCTCCTGCTCGCTCATCCTCTCGTTTAAACGCACCGGGGGGGAGAAAAATAAAAGATAAAGATCTTCACATTATTGCCGCACTCGCTGGCTCTCCGCTCTGCTCTCCGTCTCCTGCCTCCCTCCTCTCGCCCGTGGCATTGCGGTAACCGGAGAGGCGAGCAGGCCGCAGCAGCTCGTGAAGCATCCCAGAGAAGAGCGGCTCGTTGTTTCCCTCCAGCTGGGCCCACATGTGGCGGTCGGTCGGTCCGTCGGTCCGTGCGTAAAGTCAGGAGCGGCGTCCGACCTTCTGCCACGTCCCGAGAAGAAAAGAGGAACGCAGCGGGAAGAAGAAGAAGAAGAAGCAGCAGAAGCAGCAGCTCGACATGAGGAGGAAACAAATATCGCTCATCGATTTTCAAACTGCACCAAAAATAGCAGCCAGGCGGGGCGAAGGCTTCCTCACCGGGTTCTATCTTTGGCTGCTCGCTCGGGGGTTTTGCGGTGGTCCTCACGCACCTTCACCTCCCTCCTCCTCCTCCCCCTCCTCCTCCCCCGCCGCTTCTTTCCTCCCTGCAGTCACGCGGGCATCCCGTTCAGCCCGTATGTGTGTGTGCGTGCGTGCGTGCGTGTGTGTGTGTGTATGTACCGGACGTTTACCTCACCGCCTCCCACCACACGTCACATGAACGCGGCAGCAGCATCGCCTGCCTACATGTGTCCGCGATAAATCCATCCGAGTCCGTCCCGAGTTCTGCTCCCGTGTTCCTCAGACGGACGGACGGAGTGCGCGAACCAGAACCTGCCCTGCGTGATGACAAGGCACGCAGGACGTGCAGGCGGCACGGGGATGCGGCAGAGAGCGCGCACACGGCGGCGGCGGCGGAGGAGGTGGAGGTGGTGCTGATGCTGGGAGGGAGGGGTGGTTGCCTAGCGACAGGCTCCGGCTCCCGCTGCTGCAGCATCGATTTTTAAAAAAACTAAACGGGAGCAGCAGCTGCATGGGCAGGAGAGAAGTTAAACATTAGCAAGCAGGAGGTTCGGTTGGAGGGAGGGGAAGGTCCCGGAGGTGACTGGTCGGTTTAACCGGCAGAACAGGGACCGTTTGCTGAGCACACACCAGGAACACCGTTAAAAAAAAAAGGAAAATAATAACAGTAACAAAAAAAAGGTAAAAGTACAAAACATTCCTGTTTTGTTGAATTACTTATGAAAACCTGTTAAAAAATTCAAGTAAAAAACAAAACAAAACAAACTTTATTAATATTTATATATTTACTTTGCTATCTGTAATTTTACAAAACTGGAAAAATCTGTAAAATAATAGTTTAAAAAAATATATTTTTAAATCCTTAATAGAATCATCATTTTTTTTCTTAGATATTGGCAAACATCTGTCAAAAATATATATATATTTGGCTGATTTAGTTTTAGTTATTTTGTTCTTTGTTTGTTTTTTATTGTAATTTTACAGTTTTACAGAAAAAAAAACACAAGTTTTTGTAAAATATGGATTTTTTTTTATGTGGACTATATTTACAATTTTGGCCTTTTTTCCAGTCAGTGTGCAAATTAATACTGTTTTGTGATTTGAAAAGTATTCCTGTAATTTAACGAAACAGGAAAAATCTAAAACAAGATGCACATATATACAAAAATCCTTTTCATACCTTAAGTTACCATTTTTTCTTCTTAAATGGTAATGGGAAAAATCTGTAAAATATTTCTATTTTTCATTTTTTTGCTGATTTAAATTTTAAATTAGTACATTTATAATGAATCAATGAATGGATAATACATTTTTAATTCAGTAAGTTTACAGTCAAACACAAAAGAACAAATCACCTTTTAAAAGAAGCTTTATTAAAACATCTAAATGACATGTCAATTATTTTCTATTTTCTGTGATTTTACTGATTTTAGTCATAATTTAGAAAAACAGGAAAAATCTGTAACATAAAGTAATATGTTAAATATTATACATATATATTTTCTTTCAAATAACTCCAAATATTTGTTTAGTGATTCTATTTCTTTGCTGTTTAATTAAGTTAAAAAAAATAAAATAGTGTCATTTTATTTTTTTGTAAAAACACAGTTTTTGATGTGGACATTATTTACAGTGTTGGCCTGTTTTTTTTGGTGTTCTTTGTAACAAAAAATTAAAAGTCAAAAAGTAAATTCCTACTTTTTTTCCTGTGATTTAAGAGATATTGTTTGTGATTCAACAAAATAGGAAAAATCTGTAAAATAACTGTAATTTGTTCCCCAAAAAATGACTGAATGAATGATTTTCTTTTTGTGTGTATCAAACATTCATTGTGACTGTGGGAGGAGAAAAAACAACAACATTTAAATATAAATGAAACTCACCAAAAGTCAGTGAATGAGTACGTCACGGTCAGTTTAAACTTTTCTAAAATCACGACACAGACACTGCGTTTACGGTTCAGCATTTATATTCATCAAGCAGGTCTGTAAACTACATACACAGTCCAGGAGTGCTGCAGGTCTACATGGAGGTGACAGAAACTCAACAGAGAGCAGACTCAGTGTTTCTGTGCAGGTAAAAACAAAACAGAAAGCAAACACCTGTAATCACTGAAACCCGTCGGCTGGCTGCAGCTGAGTAAAAGATTCACAGGCATTCGGATAAAAGGGACTAAATCAATGGAAGCCGAGCGACACGCAGCTTCCTGTCCATCCACTCGCCTTCGTTCATGCCTCCACTCATCTTCTCATATTGCACTTATCTCTGTTGCCGTCTTCCACTTTCTCGATCCACCCGTCTGTTAAAACCAAAGGCCGGCCGTGTTTGGCTCGACTGCGTCCATCAGCTCTCATCTCGCTCATTAACGTGAAGAGCTTTGTTTTCTCGGCGTTCCTCGGGGGGGATAAACGTTTAAAGACTAATGCTCGCTCTTATATATTCACGTGACACTGAAAAACAAACGCCGCTGCTTCTGCCTTGTGATGGAACATTACACAAGTCAGTGACCTCACAACGCTGGTCAAAGCTCAACAAACACGCCTGATAATTATCACAAACATGTTCAGCGTCTCCTCGGAGCTTCAGTAAAGAGCAGCTGGACATCTCTTTTAGCTTCCTGAGGATGTTTTCACCAATAATCCAAGAAGCTTTATGGATTAAAACTACTGATAATAACTGAATTAGTTCAGAAATAATAGAAATTTTTACAGATATTAGCCGTCGTCGACAAAAAAACGTATATTAAAGACTAAAAACTGTTCAATAAATTTTAAATTTTTCCAGGTTTTACCATTTTTCACAGTTTTTTTAAAACTTATTTTGAGTTGCACTGTTTCGTTTTTTTACAGTGTAAAACAGCTACACCAGAAAATGAAAGTGTTTAACTATAAATTCAAAAAAATCAATTAAGTGTTATTTCTAAGACGCTTCTTGGATTAAATTACAGATAATAACTTGTAAAATTGCTGAAGAAAGTGTTATTTTACAGTTTGATAGTAAAAAACAAAACAAAACAAACTTTATTAATAT